>NC_089787.1:37648123-37740623 GCF_040412425.1 Macrobrachium rosenbergii
AGGCAAAGCACGATGTTGGGAATCATGGAATCGCCTGTGCGAAAATGATTTATATATTACTAACAAGCATCTCCCCTTCCCTCTCTCTCTCTCTCTCTCTCTCCCCCTCTGGTTCATTTGCCCTTCGAGTGATGAGGCGCGAAAAATCTTCACCCACCGAGTGGTTGTTAGAAGTTTGTTCACTCGTAATGCTAAAGCAGCCGGCTTAATGAACACTAGCGTTTCAAAACAGCTTTGTATCATGCTCCCAGCTGTTCGCTGTTTCGTCAAGATCCTGTAATATTTTAACCTCAATTTAGTCTCGGTGTCGTTATACCGAGGAGCAAACACTTCGCATTGGCGCTAATTACATAAATCTCAACGGGTGATAAAAATGTCTTGTCGTAGGCTTCCATGAGGCGCTTCTGCATTCTGCTTATTCTGTTGGTTTTTTTAGTTTTCGTCACAATGCTATGCGCTATTTCTTGTGCATTTGTCAGTTGTTGCAATGTAATTGCTTTTCTCGTGATGCTCTAAATAATTTATATGCCACTGAGATTAATATTAACTTTTAGTAAAAATGATACGTCCTATATTCCTACTATACAACTGCTTCTTCACTGATGCAATCAATCACTATATTCTGCTAACACTGATAAAAGGGTCTGGTGAAAAAATCGTTCCTATATCAAGTTATATAAAAAATTATCTCACAGCTTCCCTTTTGATGCTGTTAATAGATACTCGTTCTAAGTTGATCATATCAGCGTGTACATTCTCCGCAATTAAGAAACAACCTCTACAAAGCTAAGAGCCACGCGTCATTAAGGCAATCCTTAATGTCTTTATCGAAAGGGGCTTCTAAAAATACCAGGATCATTTAGGTTCTCCCCATTCTCTTTCACGCACATGGCTTCTCAATCTTCCTCACCTTGAGAATTATTAATGAAATGAAAACTTCGCGCTTATTGCGACACTTCAGAAGAGCTTTTAATGATACCTCAAAGCACCGTGCTCCTTTGCCGTAACTTATTCGACTTCTTTTTCAACGGTTATTCTGTTGTCATTTAATCTTCATTCATTTAGTATTTTTATCTTCAGTATTTCTACTCTTTTCTCCACATAATTTTTCTCCTATACCCGCTCTCTCTCTCTCTCTCTCACACACACACAGGTTTTGTATTTTGCAGGAGCTTACGTCATGCTTAATAGCAACCCTGAAGGCAGCCACTAAAATCATATATGGTGAAAATACACTAATATATATATATATATATATATATATATAAATATATATATATATATATATATATATATACACACACACACACACACATATATATATATATATATATATATATATATATATATATATATATATATATATATATATATATAATTGTAAGCCTGATTAAAAGTCCAATGCATATGATAACATTCAATCAAGGCACACATGTACACCACTACAACCTATCAAAATCATAAAATTACTGAATGAAAGCCTATTAAAAATAGATACTCATAGCTGTAAAAAGTAAATATTCTACTAAGAAAAGGATTTTGACAAATTTAAAAACACCATTTGATTCTGGAGTTCCTGATGTGCCTTGGAGAGACGATGGTTATCACCTTCATTCCGGCATTCTGACAGGGAAAATGTCACCCTCGCCTCCCCAGCACTGGCCCTGACAGGCAAAATGTCACCCTCGCCTCCCCAGCACTGGCTCTGACAGGGAAAATGTCACCCTCGCCTCCCCAGCACTGGCTCTGACAGGAAAATGTCACCCTCACCTCCCAGCACTGGTTCTGACAGGAAAATGTCACCCTCGCCTCTCAGCACTGGCTCTGACAGGGAAAATGTCACCCTCGCCTCCCCAGCACTGGCTCTGACAGGGAAAATGTCACCCTCGCCTCCCCAGCACTGGCTCTGACAGGGAAAATGTCACCCTCGCCTCCCAAGCACTGGCTCTGACAGGGAAAATGTCACCCTCGCCTCCCCAGCACTGGCTCTGACAGGGAAAATGTCACCCTCGCCTCCCCAGCACTGGCTCTGACAGGAGAAATGTCACCCTCGCCTCCCCAGCACTGGCTCTGACAGGAAAATGTCACCCTCGCCTCCCAGCACTGGCTCTGACAGGGAAAATGTCCCAGCACTGGTTCTGACGCACTCCCTCTCCAGCACTGGCTCTGACAGGGAAAATGTCACCCTCGCCTCCCAAGCACTGGCTCTGACAGGCACCCTCTGACTGACTCTGACAGGGAAAATGTCACCCTCGCCTCCCCAGCACTGGCTCTGACAGGAAAATGTCACCCTCGCCTCCCAAGCACTGGCTCTGACAGGAAAATGTCACCCTCGCCTCCCAAGCACTGGCTCTAACAAGGAAAATGTCACCCTCGCCTCCCAAGCACTGGCTCTGACAGGAAAAATGTCTCCCCTCGCCTCCCAGCACTGGCTATGACAGGAAAATGTCACCCTCGGCACTGGTTCTGACAGGAAAATGTCACCCTCGGCACTAGCTCTGACAAAAATATCACTCTCGCCTCCCAGCACTAGCTCTGACAGGGGAAATGTCACCCTCGCCTCCCCAGCACTGGCTCTAACAGGGAATATGTCACCCTCGCCTCCCCAGTACTGGCTCTGACAGGGAAAATGTCACCCTCGCCTCCCCAGCACTGGCTCTGACAGGGAAAATGTCGCCCTCGTCTCCCCAGCACTGGCTCTGACAGGGAAAATGTCACTCTCGCCTCCCCAGCACTGGCTCTGACAGGGAAAAGTCACCCTCGCCTCCCCAGCACTGGCTCTGACAGGGAAAATGTCACCCTCGCCTCTCAAGCAGTGGCTCTGACAGGGAAAATATCAACCTCGCCTACCCAGCACTGGCTCTGACAGGGGAAATGTCACCCTCGCCTCCCCAGCACTGGCTCTGACAGGGAAAATGTCACCCTCGCCTACCCAGCACTGGCTCTGACAGGGAAAATGTCACCCTCGCCTCCCAAACACTGGCTCTGACAGGGAAAATGTCACCCTCGCCTCCCAAACACTGGCTCTGACAGGGAAAATGTCACCCTCGCCTCCCCAGCACTACCTGACAAGGAAAATGTCACTCGGCACTGGCTCTGAGGAAATGTCACCCTCGCCTCCCAGCACTGGCTCTGACAGGAAAATGTCACCCTTGCCTCCTCAGCACTGGCTCTGACAAGGAAAATGTCACCCTCGCCTCCCAAGCACTGGCTCTGACAGGAAAATGTCACCCTGCCTGCCCAGCACTGGCTCTGACAGGGAAAATGTCACTCTCGCCTCCCAAACACTGGCTCTGACAGGGAAAATGTCACCCTCGCCTCCCCAGCACTAGCTCGGACAGGGAAAATGTCACCCTCGCCTCCCCAGCACTGGCTCTGGCAGGGAAAATGTCACCCTCGCCTCCCCAGCACTGGCTCTGACAGGAAAATGTCTGCCTCCTCAGCACTGGCTCTGACAAGGAAAATGTCACCCTCGGCACTAGCTAACAGGGAAAATGTCACCCTCGCCTCCCCAGCACTGGCTCTGACAGGAAAATGTCCCCTCGCCTCCCAGCACTGGCGCTGACAGGGAAAATGTCACCCCTCGCCTCCCCAGCACTGGCTCTGACAGGGAAAATGTCACCCGCCTCCCTGCACTGGCCCAGGGAAAATGTCACCCTGCCCTCCAAGCACTGGCTCTGACAGGGAAAATGTCACCCTCGCCTCCCAAGCACTGGCTCTGACAGGGAAAATGTCACCCTCACCTCCCCAGCACCGGCTCTGATAGGAGAATGACCCCTCGCCTCCCAGCACTGGCTCTGACAGGGAAAATGTCACCCTCGTGGCTCTGACAAGGAAAATGTCACCTCGCCTCCCCAGCACTGGCTATGACAGGAAAATGTCACTCTCGCCTCCCAAGCAGTGGCTCTGACAGGAAAATGTCACCCTCGCCTCCCCAGCACTGGCTCTGACAGGGAAAATGCCACCCTCGCCTCCCCAACACTGGCTCTGACAGGGAAAATGCACCCCGCCTCCCAGCACTGGCCCCTGACAGGGAAAATGTCACCCTCGCCTACTCAGCACTGGCCCTGACAGGGAAAATGTCAACCTCGCCTCCCCAGCACTAGCTCGGACAGGGAAAATGTCACCCTCGCCTCCCCAGCACTGGTTCTGTCAGGGAAAATGTCTCCCCCCGCCTCCCCAGCACTGGCTCTGACAGGGACAATGTCGCCCCTCGCCTCCCCAGCACTGGCTCTGACAGGGAAAATGTCACCCTCGCCTTCCCAGCACCGGCTCTGACAGGAAAAATATCACTCTCGCCTTCCCACCACTGGCTCTGACAGGGAAAATGTCACTCTCGCCTCCCCAGCACTGGCTCTGACAGGAAAATGTCACCCTCGCCTCCCCAGCACTGGCTCTGACAGGGAAAATGTCACCCTCGCCTCCCCAGCACTGGCTCTGACAGGGAAAATATCACTCTCGCCTCCCAAGCACTGGCTCTGAAAGGGAAAATGTCACTCTCGCCTCGCACTGGCTCTGACAGGAATATGCACCCTTGCCTCCCAAGCACTGGCTTTGACAGGAAAATGTCACCCTCTCCTACCAGAACTGGCTCTGACCTCTCCCTCTCAGCACTGGCTCTCACAGAATATGTCACCCTCGGCACTGGCTCTGACAGGAAAAATGTCACCCTCGCCTCCCAGAACTGGGTCCGACAGGACCCCCCCTCGCCTCCCCAGCACTGGCTCTGAAAGGGAAAATGTTACCCTCGCCTCCCCTAGTACTGGCTCTGACAGGAATATGTCACCATCGGCATTGGCTCTGACAGGGAAAATATCACCCTCGCCTCCCCCAGCACTGGCTCTGACAGGGAAAATGTTCCTCTCTGCCTTCCAAGCACTGGCTCTGACAGGGAAAATGTCACCCTCGCCTTCCAAGCACTGGCTCTGACAGGAAAATGTCACCCTCACCTCCCAAGCACTGGCTCTAACCCCTCTCGCCTCCCCAGCACTGGCTCTGACAGGGAAAATGTCACCCTCGCCTCCCCAGCACTGGCTCTGACAGGAAAAATGTCCCCTCGCCTCCCCAGCACCGGCTCTGCAAGGGAGAATGTCACCCTCGCCTCTCCAGCACTGGCTCTGACAGGGAAAATGTCACCCTCGCCTCCCCAGCACTGGCCTGACAGGGAAAATGTCACCCTCGCCTACTCAGCACTGGCCCTGACAGGAAAATGGCCTCCCCAGCACTAGCTCGGAAAAAATGTCACCCTCGCCTCCCCAGCACTGGTTCTGTCAGGAAAATGTCTCCCCCGCCTCCCCAGCACTGGCTCTGACAGGGAAAATGTCGCCCCTCGCCTCCCCAGCACTGGTTCTGACAGGGAAAATGTCACCCTCGCCTTCCCAGCACCGGCTCTGACAGGAAAAATATCACTCAAGCCTTCCCACCACTGGCTATGACAGGGAAAATGTCACTCTCGCCTCCCCAGCACTGGCTCTGACAGGGAAAATGTCACCCTCGCCTCCCCAGCACTGGCTCTGACAGGGAAAATGTCACCCTCGCCTCCCCAGCACTGGCTCTGACAGGGAAAATATCACTCTCGCCTCCCAAGCACTGGCTCTGACAGGGAAAATGTCACTCTCGCCTCGCCAGCACTGGCTCTGACAGGGAATATGTCACCCTCGCCTCCCAAGCACTGGCTTTGACAGGGAAAATGTCACCCTCTCCTACTCAGAACTGGCTCTGACAGGGAAAATGTCACTCTCGCCTCTCCAGCACTGGCTCTCACAGGGAATATGTCACCCTCGCCTCCCCAGCACTGGCTCTGACAGGAAAAATGTCACCCTCGCCTTCCCAGAACTGGGTCCGACAGGGAAAATGTCCCCCCTCACCTCCCCAGCACTGGCTCTGAAAGGGAAAATATTACCCTCGCCTCCCTAGTACTGGCTCTGACAGGGAATATGTCACCCTCGCCTCCCCAGCATTGGCTCTGACAGGGAAAATATCACCCTCGCCTCCCCAGCACTGGCTCTGACAGGGAAAATGTTCCTCTCGCCTTCCAAGCACTGGCTCTGACAGGGAAAATGTCACCCTCGCCTTCCAAGCACTGGCTCTGACAGGGAAAATGTCACCCTCACCTCCCAAGCACTGGCTCTAACAAGGAAAATGTCCCTCTCGCCTCCCCAGCACTGGCTCTGACAGGGAAAATATCACCCTCGCCTCCCCAGCACTGGCTCTGACAGGAAAAATGTCCCCTCGCCTCCCCAGCACCGGCTCTGAAAGGGAGAATGTCACCCTCGCCTCTCCAGCACTGGCTCTGACAGGGAAAATATCACCCTTGCCTCCCCAGCACTGGCTCTGACAGGAAAAATGTCCCCCTCGTCTCCCCAGCACTGGCTCTGACAGGGAGAATGTCCCCCTCGCCTCCCCAGCACTGGCTCTGATAGGGTAAATGTCCCCCTCGCTTCCCCAGCACTGGCTCTGGCAGGGAAAATGTCACCCTTGCCTCCCCAGCACTGGAACATTCGACGAATGAAGTCAACGGGACTAAAATAACATCAACGTCCAGGAGCTGTATCTGGCCATTCAGTAAGCAATTATGCGTTCATATCGTATGAATGGAGAGCAAGGTTTGAAAAATCTAACAGAAATTCAAAGAAGCTGAAGTAATAATGAGAAAGAGAGACGGAGTATAGAGACACATCTAGAATCAAATCTGGGAAAATGATTACCCAGCTCGAGGACCCTCTGGCTTTTTACACAGCTTCAGTATATGATATAAACATTCTATGCTGTACCTGTGTAACTTAAAGATGGTATTCTCTCACTGAAAAAGGAAGGGGGAGGTGGAGAAAAACCCTACACAGAGCTGGATAGATGGGGTGGAAGAGGTACTGGAATGAAGGGGCTTAATGCCTGGGAAGGACGAGAAAGCGAGCAAGACGGCTGGACGACGCAGAATGTGCAAGGGATTTGGTACACTAATGAGTCTTCTGTGTGAGACTGAAAAGTAGCTGAAGTTGTGAAAGTTTCGAGCGTGGGGACTTCATTCACGACTCAGCACTCAAAGCAAGAGCATGACAGTAGTAGTCATTGTGTTCTTCCCATCCCCTCTTCTGGAGCCACTCCTGTCTGAGGGAATGGGTATACATATGCACACATGTATATACATCTTAATATATATATATATATATATATATATATATATATATATATATATATATATATATATATATATATATATATATATATATATATATATATAATATATATATATATATATATATATATATATATATATATATATATATATATATATATATATATATATATATATATATATAAATATATATATATATATATATATATATAAAAGGAAAGGGTAAAGGAAATTAAAGCGAACACATGTAACCTCGTTACCTAGATTTTTACAATTACTTGGGCCTTACACCGTAATAATCCTTTACAACTCGAGATATATCATAGCAAAGACCTAAGCATTGCCCTAAGAGGACCAATTTGTGATACCAAACAGGACCGCTGGGAAATCTGACGATATCTTTCCTGCTTTTCCAAGATGCGACGCCACGACTCCACATACAAGCCACGAGGGGGTGAGTGAACTAGATGGAATCTGTGTGTATGTTTGTCTGCCCTCAAAGTCATATTTACTAAAATGGAGATTTCTAAAAGTTTTTAAAATCTTCGTATGTTTCCTTTTGTGGGGAACTTTGCTAGTCAATTTCTCGGCCTTTTCAAGTCTGTTATGTATACCTGTATATTTCCTGTTTATAATAATAAATGATGATAATAACAAAATACTTTTTTCTTACAGTACGTCTTTTCCTTAACAATTTTGAAATTGCATTATTTTCTCCTGCTGAAAAATACTGTCACTGTAAATGCAAGAAATTCACGAACGTTAATCACTCACCAAGTTCTTCGTGTCACTGAAAAGTGTCAACATATCTATCGTAATTGAACATTATGTTCAGTAACAACAACTTGCGAACACGATGTGCGAATAACATCTTTAGTGAACGTTATGAAGCATTTACATAATGACAATTCCACAGAAGAAAGTTAAGACTGTTTATCTGTCGGGTGAAAACGTATTATTATGCAAATAACATTGCTGCTGAAGAAGAACCAGTATTATCGCTAACTAACCCCGAAAACATCGTGAGGAATTTTACAGAGAGAGAGAGAGAGAGAGAGAGAGAGAGAGAGAGAGAGAGAGAGAGAAGGAATATGGAACTTACGCTAAAGGCCAAGCGCTGGGACCTCTGTGGCCATTCAACGCTGAAAGGGAAATTGAGAGTAAGAGGTTTAAAAGGTGTAGCAGGAAGAAAACCTCGCAGTTACTCTTTTAAACAATTGTTAGAAGAGGGTTGTGGAAAGTAAGATGAAAGAAAGAATAAGAAAGGAGGTACAGTAAAAGGAATTAAAAGGTTGCAGCTAGGAGCCGACGGGACGCTGCAAAGAACCTTAAGTAACGCCTACGGCGCACCGCGTGAGGTGCACTGACAATACTACCCTCCTATGAGAGAGAGAGACAGAGAGAGAGAGAGAGAGAGAGAGAGACAGACAGACAGAGAGAGAGCAATACTTTATTGTTGCTGAAAGTGAGGATAAAGTTATGAAAGCTTGTTGACATGAGCACAGTAAGATGGGGTAGAATAAAAATACCAAATATTTGTTTCATTCCATAAGTTTTGCGAAGGCCATTATCATGTATAATGTGCGATCTACGTGTCAAGATATTGAATATTAAGCTTGCAAACTTCAAGGCTGACTTTGTAGTCGTCAATTACATGAGGAAACCTAATGGGGAAAAAATGTACAGAAGTATGAGCCTCAAAATCTGAAAGTGAATGACAAATCGAAACTTCGACAATTTTAGTGATCCGTACAACTCTAAACACGAGACATGGGTTAAATATTCAAAATACCAAATTCTGAAGATCATCCAGTGACTGACAATTCACGTTAACTATAATTTTGGAAAACAAAAATTTACGAAAACTTGCGTCCCATTTTACTTTCATAGCTCTGACACAGAAACACGACCCTCTTCACACAAGTCCGCAATTATTATAAAAGTGTCGATTATTTCATCATCCACAGGTGTAAGGTAACGTTTAACTTCATCACTTTTTTAAGAGTGATATTTCAGTAATCTACATTGCCATTAATTTCACAATTTGATGCCCCTTTCCATACCAACCCCAAGGTTCTTTCCTAATAAATTTTAGATTGTCTCACAATATTTGAAAGCTACTATGGTCAGAAGATACTAATTTTACCTCGCATCAACTGTCTTAATATTATATTACTCGGTGATACTTCTGCTACATATAAATTAGCCTAATTAATTTTATCCCTTTTCAGAAATATACACGAGGAAAAACTGTATTATCGAAATGAGATTACCAACTTTCACTAAAATTAATATATTTTACTTTGCAATATTTTGAGAATTATATCACAGGTAATCAAAACAATTTGGAGATGACTGATCACAATTATATAATGTTCACAGAGAAATGACTCTATAAAATAATGTCTGTAACTATTTTCGGATACATACTAGATAGTTACAGGGTTGAGATGAGCCATAGCAAAACATGGCCAGCGCTGTGAATTGCTGAATCAGATCCCTCATTATGCTCACATTCATGCGAGTATCTATTACATTTGCAAATAACCAGAATTTCCAGGAAAACTGTGATTCCATGGGTGTAACCAAAACAGAGAAGTTCTTCCGATAATCACACTGAAGGAGATTTATGGGGTGTTTCGATGTGTATCAACCATTCCACACGCGTCATTAATGATAACTCAAAACTTACATGATAAAAACTATTTATTATCATCATTATTTCAGCAAAGAAACCTACGCACATGGAACAAGCACGCAGGGACCACTGGCTTGAAACTGAAGCTCCCAAAGAATGTTGGTTTCAACCACCCACAGCAGACGCCACATGCAGCAGTAACTGATCATGATACAAAACCAGTGACTTTTCATCGCGCTGGGAAAGACGCGAACCCGCGACATCTGAGTGGCATTTACGACACTAACCACAATACCAGCTAGATTAGAATTCTAACATCGTGATTCAAAATCAAACCAAGAGGCTTTGATATTAGCATGTCTGCTTTGGGGGCAAAAAGGAGAAAAAAATATCCTTCACTATTTTTAGCCCGGCAATACAATCGCTACAAGGATCATATTGAAACTGAATCAAGGCAAGTCACCGCATCGTCGCAGTTCATGCTAATCAAATGAACAGACGTTCTGTCCTAAACGAACGAATTAATAGTGTACAACAATTTAGAATAGATGCTTTCCAATGTTATTATGGTGAATATCCACGGGTAAAATACGAATAATTTTCATCATGAAAACTACCCACAAGAAAAGATTTCCTTGACGAGTCCTGTAAAATAAAAACTCGGGATGCACTTCACAGAAGTTATCAATATTACTTCAGAATAATGAATGCCTAGGCAGGCTCCTTTTTAATACACAGATGTTTTTTTGCACACTGGTTTCATCTACGTTTAAGTAATAGAAAATAGCTCCCCTCTGCCATCGTTCCTTTTTTTATAATTCACACATATCACACACACACACAATATATATATATATATATATATATATATATATATATATATATATATTATATATAATTTATATTTCTGTAGATAGATAGATACACACACACACACACATATATATATGTAGATAGATATATATATACACACACATATATATATATATATATATATATATATATATATATATATATATATATATATAAAACACACAGACAGACATATACCTCAATGATAATGAGTGTTCTGGTAACGGCAGTTCCTTGTTCTCATTCATCTTGTCTCGTAATTTCGATTCCTTATCTTCGGGTTTCTTGTCACACGTCCTGCTGAGCTGTGGGAGTTAAGCTGTGATGGCCTTGGAACATCTTAGTTGGTGTTGGTCCTCCGATAATGGTAATCGATCCACAAAACTTTAACTATAAACCTGTCATCACGTTTAAAAATGTCGATGCTACTCGTGCAAATAACTGGAATGTGATGGGAACGTTGTAGTTATTTATTTTGAGATTTTCGTAGATATGCTATTGATACCTTCGCTTTCTTTCTCTCTCTGCCCGAAATCGTACTGTATATTCCTAACATTGAATTTCATCTCAAATAAATGATTAATTGATATTTATCACTGCAACAAGGCAATTAATCCACGCTAACTATCATTTAGAAAGAAAACAATTTAGTTTGATTTACAAATATATCCAGGAGGAGATAAGATATCTGTAGTTTCATTAAGTATCTACAATTTCATATAAATACAAAGCACCCGCGACGGCGCGTGCACACACACATAAATATATATATATATATATATATATATATATATATATATATATATATATATATATATATATATATATATATATATATATATATATATATATATATATATATATATATAACGGGCGTGGTTTTTTTCCTTCGTTCCCTTGGGAAATGGTGGTTCCAGTAAGGCAAAGTCTTCGGGTGTCTCTGCAAATATCTAGGAATGGTGTTGCTAGCCCTCTGTTTTCTTCATTGTTTATTTCACCACAGCGTACGCTGATATCCATTCACAGCTGGGTGCAACGACCGGTGGTAGGCAGAGAGAGGTACACGTTTTTATTGTAAATGTGTTTCATATATATATATCTCATTTGATATATATATATATATATATATATATATATATATATATATATATATATATATATATATATATATATATATATATATATTGTTACGTGTGGAGCTTGGCTGATGAGTTTATTAATTAATTAATGTAATTTATGAGGCCCTGAGTTGCCAATGGCACACGTAACCTGTCAATTAAGGTTACTGTTAACCTCAAAGACAGACAATTACTTAATTAAATAAGGTCGCCAGCCGGAGAAAACACAATACAACGGATAACAGGTTACTCTGCAACAAATGGATTACATCAAACCCCTTAATTCCCAATGGGTCCCAACAAAGAAAGAATGTGCAGTTAGCGAGGAAATTACATGAACTTTCGCCCACGTCGGACACAGTCAAGTTTCCCCTTGCTTCAAGTAAAGTCATAACACAATGGATGTCTGTACTACTATATATCGCACGCAATTTAGTACTGGTAAAGGCTATTTCTCTTCCAAACAATGGGATCAAGACACAAGGATACCTGAACTTTACTTACTTAACTTTCCCTAAGTCCTACTTACTGCACAGGAATAGTTTACACAGTCGCTAAGCAGTATTAATTATTCTTACACTAGACTTCATAAAAGTAAATTGGTTATACCATGTTCTCGTAGATGGTGGCGAAGTGGTGAAAACAAAGGAAAACTGAAATACAGAGAAGAAATACTAGCAATTAGCGAAAATTTGGCAAGTTTCAAACTTACCGTTGACGTGGGTTGTTTGTGCATGCAACTGACGATCAGAAGTCTTGAAAATGGCTGTTTGTCTCACTAATACCAATGAAACAGTAAGAGGGTAAGTACAAAGAATTAGTTACGCACCACGCGTGTCTCGCACGGTATAGAGTCTCTCTCTGACCTCTTTCGGGGTCTAACGCTGGGCTGTTTTCGCATCAGTATGTCTTTATGCCTCGGGGCAGTCTGAAATTTTGACAAACATCGCCGATACATAGAACAGGAGAAAAGGAAGCTTAAGACCACCTTAACTAGAGGTTACTTGGTGAACCCTCCGTATGACGTTAGGCCCCTAATGCTAACTAAAGATGTTACCTTTTTTTTTTTAAATACACCCAGCCTATCTCTGCCAGCAAAGCAGCCCTTAGCATAGACAGAGACGTCTTTCTGTCTTTGTTAGAATAATATTCTTATTTACTAATGCAGAGAGGGCGAACAGCAGAATATTTATAACAATACACATATATATACATACATATGTGTACACACACACATAGATATATAATTTTTTTTTATAATTTTCCCATCCCTGATGGAGTGCCTTCTTTGTTTCTACAGAATAAAGAGCGGTTTCATTATTGCCAATAATATTCCTGACTTCAGATATTTAAGGATTATTTATTCGCATAACTGATGCCTCTTTTTGAACTCATTTATATTAGATTCTCGTTCCTCTTTTTCATAAGTCTGAATCAAAAGGAGCTCTTTCGTTAAATATCTTTTATGTTTACAAGTGAGACCTTTCGTTCCACTACAAATGGTTCCATTTTGGCATCTCACAAAATCAGTTAATAAAAGCTTGCAACATACTGTTGGGGACTGCTGTTAACGGCAATTAGCCACAGTGAGGTTCGAGAAGCTAACGCAGTGAGTGCCTGAACATGAGTGGCTCTATTATCTCTGTTACTGAGCGTAGTGGCAACGGCCCTTCTAATTTAGGTAGGCGATTAAAACATACAAGGTCGCCTCCTCCCACAGACCACCAATCCTAAAACTGGTCACTGTCGTTACTGTTCTTTTTCTGCCTTTAGCTATTTTCTCCATACCTTTAACATTTTCTCTTTTTATTTCCTCTTCTAGCTGGGGTCAAGATGACAACATGAAATTGCCAGTAACGGTAATTCACTGAGCAGGCCAATTTATGGTTTATTTATATATTACATTCACTCCAATAGGGAGTCTTGCTCTGATAACTGCTTATCTTTTAAACAAACCAGATAACTGTATGTGGGAGAACAGCTGCCTATAAATCGTCGATCTATATTACTTGGTTCTCTTATTTCTTCAGTACGAGCAAAGTAAACTCTCTTGTCTGCAAAGATACCATTACTGATATTCACGAGGCCCTCTATCCCCTTTGTAATTAATTGTTAACGAGCTACAATATCCAAAGATGAACTAATAATCAACAATTATCTTTAATAAGAATGTGCCAAGGCTTCTGGCAAACGACCACTTAAATTGCTAAATTTATTTTTCCACTAGATGTGTTGGCTGAGGAACCCACACTCAGGCTTAATGAAAACAGAATAGAATATAGAATTTAGGACAAAGGCCAAGCGCTGGGACCTACGAGGTCATTCAGCGCTGAAAGGGAAATTGACAGTCAGTAAAAAGGTTTGAAAGGTGTAACAGGAGGAACACCTCGCAGTTGCACGACGAAACAATTTTAGAGAGGGTGAAAAGTCAAATGGAAGAACCAGACCACTGAGCTGATTAACAGCTCTCCTAGGGCTAGGCCGAAGGATTAGATTTATTTTACGTGGCTAAGAACCAACTGGTTACCTAGCAACGGGACCTACAGCTTATTGTGGAATCCGAACCACATTATATAGAGAAATGAATTTCTATCACCAGAAATAAATTCCTCTAATTCAGCACTACCGCACTACGGGGCTTAATGAAAATAGAACAATACCTTTCAATGCATACATGTAAACTGGTATACCTGTAATTAACCTACACATCGAGCCCTTGATCTTCATTTGCCAAACGTTGTCAGGTTATTCAGTAGGGAATTAGCATAGTTCATCATAAAAAGGATACAGTGAATATGTAAGATAATCATAAGATAATTACATACGAGATGATTTCCATGGCATTAAATCGGCAATTTGATACGATTTCCCCATGATTTGGGCATTTAATCAAGGTCAGTATATGAATATTTCTGCCAAATTTCATCATGATCATTTTACTTGTTCCTGAGATATCCTGCTAATATACATAAATAGAAATACGAATAAGATTCTAATGTAATTCCAACTTCACTGGAATAGGCGAAAACATCTTTCCTGCTCTTCTCGTAACAATATAGGAACCCTCGTAATGCTGAAAGATGCACAGAAGTCAGTAACATCAGCTTAATGCTGCGGGATTTTTCGACACAGGATATGACTTTAATGACCTCCGGGAGCCGTGTTGGAGATTAGCCTCACTCGCTACCATGTCTTTTTCGAGAAGATGAGACGCATGAACTAATATAACTTGTGTGCTCTCTGTTCCGTTTTGAAATGCTTTGAGTATCTTCTTCCATGTCTGAAGATGAAACGCACGCTTCATTCAAAACATGATGGCACACGCATACTTACAGTCGTTTAAATATATGTATTCATACAGTCAGATAATGGGATTGCACAAACATACACACCCCGCAGGGGGTAAAGCAGTTAGAGCACCTCACATGGTGCACTGTAGGCATTACTGAAAGTTGTTTCCAACGTCCTTCTGGTCCCATGCTGCACTCACTTTAAAGTCTTCTTTACCTTCATTCCCGCGTCCTTTCTTCAATCTTGCTATCCAACCTCTCTAACTCTTATTTCTTATTTTCCCAGTTCCATCTTTAAACCCTTGTGCTTCATTTGCTTTATTTTCTGGCTCTCCTTATCTTGCTGCCCAACCACTCCAACTCCCTCTTTTCATTGTCCTAAACGCTGAATGGCCGAAAGTGCCCCAGTGGTTTGACAGCCCAAATATCATCAAATCAAATCAAATCAAATCAACAGACATTCACAATTTTATGCGATTCAGAGGTAGAGCACTTCTTTCGCATTCTCAAGGTTTGCGGTTCGATCCCTGCCTGACGACAAACAGTCAACGCAGCTGTCAATGAGTTCCAGCGTCCTCTAGTGACAAAATGGGTGGGTCTAACTACCAACGTCCCTTAAGAATTGCTAGGATGCGAAAGGTTCTACACTTGGGGAGCCAAAATTTCAAAGCGAGGAAAAAGACATGCTCGCTCTCTCTCTCTTATATATATATATATATATATATATATATATATATATATATATATATATATATATATATATGTATGTATGTACACACACATATATATATATATATATATATATATATATATATATATATATATATTATATATATATATATATATATATATATATATATATATATATATATATATATATATATATATATATATCTTCTTCTTCTTCTTCTTCTTCCTTTAACGTGCATTTTTTCCATTATTATATATATATATATATATATATATATATATATATATATATATATATATATATATATATATATATATATATATATACAGGATGGGTATGATGATGAGGCAAAAAACCCATGGTATATATAGTAAAAATTTACACAATACAATAAAATAAAACTGAATTAAAAGCCACAGTGCATAAAGACAAATAAAACACTAAAATGCTCATAAAACTTAAAAAAATCCACTAAAATACGCATAAAAAAAGATTCACTAAAATGACATAAAAACATTAGCGAAAAAGAGCTAAACTGCTGGTACAAAGAACAGAACAGAACTGGAAACAACAACAAATTAAGGGGAAAGGAAAAAAATAAAAGATCAAGATAAATAAAACTGAGTATTAAGGACTGTGTACTCAATTCAGGAACAAGCAGTTTAATTTTGAGTGTCTCAGTATAAATAAATTATTTTGATTGTTGCTGTAACCAATATTAGTAACGTTATCATTTTTAATTTCCGCTTTACATATTTTGGAATGCTTCCGTATATTGGATGATTCTGGGTTGGACATCCTGGTCCCCGTAACGGCAGCGAACTCCACTATGGGAGTTGATTCTTAGACGTCTTTGAGCAGACGTCTAGTAGCTCCGACATGAGTCCCCGAATTACATCCGGAGCAAGCATTTTTATAAATCACATTGGCTATCATGCAGGGACTTAGGCGGCCCTTAAACCGGAGGAATGAGCCAATAGTCAGCGGGTTTTTGCCTTAAACCGGAAGAATGAGCCAATAGTCAGCGGGTTTTTGCCTTAAACCGGAAGAATGAGCCAACAGTCAGCGGGTTTTTGCCTTAAACCGGAAGAATGAGCCAATAGTCAGCGGGTTTTTGCCTTAAACCGGAAGAATGAGCCATTAGTCAGCGGGTTTTTGCCTTAAACCGGAAGAATGAGCCAATGGTCGGCAGGTTTTGGGAATGAGCTTGACATCAAGGGCTCCTGAGTGTTTGCTCAGGGTCTTGGCGAACTCTCTTCAGAAGTGGCTGTCTTTAATAGTAGGCAGGCTAGCACCAAATTTCATTGTGGGTACAGTAAGGATTAATATACTAAACAACCCATATTTTAAAATGTCTCAGTTTCTAGGATACATCCATAAATACGACCAGCCTATGAATGTTATATACAGTAAGTAACAATTAAACATATATGTGTATATATATGATATATATAATGTGTGTGTGTATCAATCTAAATATTAGAGTAAACATTTCCCTAGCATAAAGGATGACTCATAGCTGCCCACATATACACACACACACACATATGGTCTACATATAACCAGTATGTATTTTTAGCTTTGATCTAGGCTGCCATCAACCCTGTACAAATAAGGAGAGACCGCTACAACAGTTTCTGTCGCCCTCCATGTTTTTTAAAAGACAAGTTTATCGGTTCCTTTGGGACTTTAGCTCCATTCTTCATTCTCCCTGCTCACTTGAGGTGCCCACCCTACAACTTACATATATCCAAGTTATATTGAATAGCCAAGCAAACTTAGGACTTACATATCTTAATGCATTCCCAACCATGGGTGTGAAGCCAGCAATCTCAACCCAGAAACTGCAACAGACATTTGGGATATGCTGAGAACGGCAATGAACCACAGTGTGAGCCAGGGGAACGTAAGTATATCGTTATTATTCAAAACGAACAAGTATGTTTATGGCAAAGCCTGAAAGGTCATTAACTGGTAAAGAAATTTTCCACATAACAGCGAACCCATTTGTGAATATAAACAAGTAAAAAATGCGCCGAAGTTTTTTCAGCGCAATCGAGTTTTCTGTACAACGCTACAGCGTATAATCAAGGCCACCGATAACAGATCTATCTTTCGGTGCTCTCGGTATAATGCTGTATGAGCTCAAGGCCCATGAAACTTTAACCACTGCCTGGTGGTGGCCTGTCCTATATCGTTGCCAGAAGCACGATTACGGCTAACTTTAACCTTAAATAATATTCAAAACTACTGAGGCTAGAGGGTTGCAATTTGGTATGTTTGATGATTGGAGGGTGGATGATCAACATACCAATTTGCAACCCTCTAGCCTCAGTAGTTTTCAAGATCTGATGGCGGACAGAAAACAGCGCGGATAGAATGAAGCGCGGACGGACAGACAAAGCTGGCACAATAGTTTTCTTTTACAGAAAAATAAAAAGGGAATAATGTAATAAATGGAAAAAGACATTAAAGATTAATCAACAAACGGCCTGAAAGAGAGTAAGTATATCAAATAACTTCTGCTGCTTGCGCGCATAAAAACTCGCTTAAGAAAATTAAAGCATGATAAAATAAATCAAGATCGTGAGAAGATGCCGAGAAACTCCTTCGCTAGTCAACACTCGTGTCAAGTTATTATAAATCCAATTTGACAAATAAATTTCATATGATTCACATGGCTCCTTCTCAAAGGCTAAGTCATGATGAGGAAGCGTTCTACCAAGACCAATAACTCGATTGCAAGGTTGGGTGACTGTCAATATCCATTCGTGAAGATGGAAGCTTTGGATATACTGCCGATGATGTGTCATGACTTCTAAATTTAGAATAGAATATGGAATTTAGGCCAAAGGCCAGGCGCTGGGACCTATGAGGTCATTTAGCGCTGAAAGGGAAATTGAGAGCAGAAAGGTATGAAGGGTGTAACAGGAGGAAAACGTCGCAGTTGCACTGTGAAACAATTGTTCGGCGAGGGTGGACAGCAAGATGAGAGAGCATACGAAAGGAGGTACAGTAAAGGGAATGAAAGGGGTTGCAGCTAGGGGCTAATGGGACGCTGCAAAGAACCTACAGTAATGCCCACAGGTCCCCCGCGTGAGGTGCACTGACGGCATTATCAAGAAAAGGCTTCGATTGGTAAAATTCCTTACTAAAAGTAACTAAGCAATATTAAAAGCGATAAATTGTATGTCAACGTTAATAAAGTGACAGCTTGACAGGGGAAAACTACGCAACAGTTTTAATTTAGCATCGTTCTTTTCCTTAGGGGAGGGATTAACTTACAAAGAAAGAATATCTAACAATAGCTAAGAGAAATTTCTCAACTAATAACAGTTCTGAATAATCCAAAATATGTATTTCGCAATATTTATCATGATTCGATAGCATATAAATCAACTTAAAATAATTGTTGCATATAATTCGGGTTCCCTTGATATATCATTTCATAGAACTTAATTTATATGCTTTCAAAACATATCAACCATTTTAAGACCCAAAGCAAAAACATATCGGCAGTTTTAAGTTATCATATATATATATGTATAGTATATATATATATATATATATATATATATATATATATATATATATATATATATATATATATATATATATATATATATATATATAATATATATACATATACATAATATATATATATATATATATATATATATATATATATATATATATATATATATATATATATATATATATATATATATATATATATATATATATAAACGTACATAAATACATTATATATATACTGTATATGTATATATATAATTTAACTGGATAGAATTGTGAATAAAAAACGAAACATTATTTGCTTGGAAAAAGTAGCATCAAATATAGCATCTACAGCAACAAAACCGATCAGTGGAGCAGACTTGATTTTGCTGTCAGCCTCAAGATCCAATGCCAGCGGCTGTAGAGGTAAAATGATTGGCCCCCTGTCCTGCCATCAAATGTTCTTTCCTGTCTGAAAATAACTTCAATATCCTGTTCGTGGAAGTGGATGTAAAAAGATAGAAAAATGAGTGAGATACACTTCAATAACCCGCAACGTGTCCGCACGGACTCTTGCTTCTAGATTAGGTCGTATGAATCTGTCCCGGAAACAAAATAAAATTGCATAAAGCAAATTACTGCCTCTGAAAAACCCTAAAAATGCTTATAGTAAATTTTTTCATCGAACTCTACCATGGCAGTTTTTACTCCAACGTTGTTCTCAAGCCCGGATAAAAAGGCGCAAGGTTAGCGCCCCTGCCCCGTAAAATACCAAGCGTTTTTTATATATGCAACAAACCGTGATCTTCTCGTACAATTGGTAGCCTACTGAATAATTGTTGGTCTCGAAAACAAACAAGATGAATAAATTATTTCCTCGAGTTGGGTAGGATGCTTAGCTGCACATACCCATATGACATTTATAAAAGAAATAAAAAAATGTTAATAAAGAGAGCGATCTGAAAACGTTAACATAACTCATACTGAAACAGACTTAATCACATCCACCTCTCACGGTTATTCAACAGTGAACGGAACCTTACGAAACCACCTATGTTATTAAAAGATTACAAAATCGTTCGGTAAAGCAAATCTTACACCTTAGTCTATGTATAAAAAGATGCGAGGAAGTGGCTGGAAGGGGGGGGGGGGCGGCAAAGAGAGAAAAGGTGAGAACATTGAGCAGTACAACCCGCTGTATGAACCACGTTTCAGGAAATAAACTGGTTTATTTTACGATGATGGAGCTGATGTATCGATGGTAGACACACAGGAGTTTGAATTACGTGTCTTGTTGACAAGGTCCATAACAAAGACAGTCAGAAAAGCCGGATGTCGACACAATGTTACACTACGCAGTTGAGAGTAATGTAAATATTAATCTAATAAGTCTACGGACTACACCCGCTACATGCGCACGCATTAATATTTATACATTGTATGTTGAGCTTGTAACAATGTATTATAAGTCATTTAGGGAATACACTGTACCATTTTCATTACAAAGTATAGATGAAAATCCATCAAAAGCGCTGACCAAGATGTTATGTAACTGTATTCTTTACTGATGCAACTAGGTAGAAATGTAGATAGCAAAGGCAAGATTTTAAATTCTCCTGCAATTAGCAGAAGAAATTATGAGAGATGCAGATGGCTATTTTTACACAGTCATACAAAGGTGAAATGTTATGGAGTTTAATCCTGAAGGGCATTTGCGGCTTGTGTTCAAAGGAGATATACAACTTGAAAATGGATAGCATTGGTAGATTTATAGCGCAATATAAAAAATAATTTTAATTTTATGAAACTCAAGGTTAATCGTCAATGATCGACGAGTAGAAGTAGAAAACGGCAACTGTGAGTGAATTATCTAGACAAGGGGAGAATGAATAACACTGACCCTAAAATAGTGGAGACAAAACAAAAGGTCATTCGTTGCACACTGATAAAAAGAAACCGTGGATGCTAATTAGTAAGGGTAAGAAATGCGGAGATAGCCAAGAGAAGTCTACAAGAATAAAGCAGGTGAATACAGTAACATAATAAAGTGGTTTTAGAGGGAATGCGGAAAGATAAAAGAAAAATATGTGCTGGTAAAGGTAAGAAATGCGGAGATACCCAAGAGAAGTAAAAAAAACAAAGAATAAAACAGGTGAATACATTACATAATACAGTGGTTTTAGAGGGAATGTGGGAAGACAAAAGAAAAATAGGGTACTGGTAAGGGTAAGAAATGCGGAGATATCCAAGAGAAGTAAAAAAAAAAAAATAATAATAAAACAGGTGAATACAGTAACATAATAAAGTGGTTTTAGAGGGAATGTGAGAAGACAGACTACCGAAAGGGGTGCATGAGTCGAATATTTCCGATGCAAACGGAAGAGGAGACTGGCATACTAATGATGCGGCAGGTGTCCAAAACAAAATGCCTTGATTCTGAAGTCCAATGATAAAATGCAAAATCAGGTGACGTTGATGACACTTCTACCATGATATAAAAGCATTACTGACGGGTACCCTTTTAAACCTTCTGAGTAAGGGTTTTGCCTCTTAAATACTATTCTTTAAAGCTAGCTATTTCTTTATTTTAAGCATATGAATGTGAATATTTCCATGTCTGATTTGGAAAAATATAAGTAGTGTCCTCGTCCTTTCCCTCTGCAAAATAAAATTACGACTTACGATACATACGTGTTTCACGGTTAATTTCTTCACCATTTGTATGATTTGTCACGTTTCTCATGATTTGAAATATTCCAAATGAGAAAGTTAAACAAATGAAAAAGTTACAAAAGTAAAACATCGGACTGATTTCTGATAAATTTACTTCAATCTTACTTGTATTTTATAGTAACTGATCTTGAAGATGAAAAGATATTGGTTGTTTTCAAAACAATTATTAGACAAACGAAAGAAAAAGATTAATAAAAGTGTGAATGATGAAAATAAAAAGCAGGTATTATGGCGACGTTACTTCAGTTAACGTACATAATACTTTGCCAGTTTATGAAATCATACCAATAAATACTTTATAATGACAAGCTTCTGAAAATACAGAAAAATTACCTAGAATAAATTTCTGGTCCATTTATCATTATTACATTTGTGACCTGGAAAAACAGCAATCACAAACAAAAACGACATGAACCTAAACAAACAAATCAGCAAAGGAAAACTTGAAATAAACAAACAAAATCGGCCCAGATAACCTGGAATAAACAATGGCAACAATGCCATCCACCCTCTCTGCACTGGATGCTTTGTTCTGACAAATGGAAGCCCATAAGGCCATTTTTATTCATATGCTTTCATTGTTTCTAACTCTGTTGTCTCAGATCTTACACTATTTTCTTACTCTTCGAAAGGATATTGTACACAGCGATCCAGCCTCGTACACACAGCTTTCTCTTTGTCTCTTGTGAGTGAATTCAAAGTGTAGTCTTGTTTTCAAAAATGAGTATAATTGTGCCCGAGAGTGATGATGTTGCTAATTTTTCTTTATTTGTTTTTCGGAGGCCGTAACATAAGAGATTAAATAACTGTCTTGAGCCAAGGTTATGTCCTATTTATGCTCCGTTTTTATGCCTCGGGATACTTCCATTCATATTCATAGTTGAAGATGTAGTTTTACGGCTTTGCAGTTGACGTCATCTTCGGCAAACGTCCCATTTAAACTGAGTCCAACTCATAAAGCTCAAGTGTAAGTAGGTGACCTTATGCTACAGTTACGTTCCGGGTCAGAGGTCTATTTTTTTTTCTCTCTCTTTTTCAGCTATACAGTATAATCATTACGACAGAAAGTGCGACCATTTCCCTCAATATTGATGGCTTATTTCTATTGGAGATGGTTCATATGTTATAATTTTCAGTTACCATCAGCGAGAGCAATTTTCCCATTTCATTATAGTACACAGCTGAGTTATTATACGCAATGAAAACAAGATACATACGCAAACACACACACACAGAGAGAGAGAGAGAGAGAGAGAGAGAGAGAGAGAGAGAGAGAATAAATTCTACATAAACGTTGCTTTTATCCATTTTTAGCTGCCCACTGCAGCTGCTGACAGTTTTATCGACTATGTAAAACTAAATTGCTGGGACAATTGTGATAGTGATAATAAAAGCAAATAATTATAGCAATTTCATTACACTCACTGCCATTAGTATAGTTATTGTCGTTTTATCTTTCACCAACACTACAACCTCAAGTCCATTTTTGGCAGATGCACCAAAAATAACGCATGAAGAGGGCGACGACAGGCAACAAGAGCAGAAAATTCCTATGAGGAACATCATTCAGAAGTGTTCTGTGGGATGCATTGCAGAATCAAGACCTCCCTCTGGGGATAAATGGCGAGAGAAATCAAGGATGATTCAGTATATCATGTAAATGCTCTCAACCTTGGGCGGTTTTCTTAGGGCAATTTGATCCCTCTAATAAATGCACATGAAATGCAGATCCCAGGTTCAGCTGCTGACGGGGTTTCCATGAATTTTATCTTTATTAAGACGAGAAAATGGCTTTGCACAACTATCAGGATCTTTATACTTGAGAACTGAAATTTATGGTGAAACTAGCAATGAAAGCCTTCACTGGGTATTTATTTTGGACCTCATGTGGTGTCTCCATTAGAAATTAGGTCGTTATGAGTTTCCAGTGGAATCAAAGTTGCAAATAACCTAAACTGAATTCTTCATAGCTTTGAATTAATATCATCTATTCACCTGAATAAACACATTAACGATAGAAGACCGTAAACGATTCAAATTATCGTTGGCGCACAGTGATGAACGTTTGAATTATGTTGTTGCGCTGGTAGATTAGTTTCTATTCATTGTAAGCAAAATCCAGTTTCTAATGACACAACAATAGTAATCCTCCATTAAAAACTTGAAACTTGCCAAGAAAAATTGACCTTTTTCATTCAATATATGAATGTTACGCTGTAAGACCTAAATTCATGAAACCATTCCTGAAAGGAATTATACAGTGGGTAGAAGCTACTTTGGCGACCATTCTTGACAAAAATACAAATAAAAATGTACCCTTGGGAATTGCTTTTCAGCAGGTCGCATTAAGGACAGGACTTTCAAATATTTAGCCGTAAATAACTTATTAAAATCAAACCCACTATAGCCTGAAATAACTTATACTCGAAGGGAAGGTGAACATGATTTGATTAGACTTCAAATCCAAGTATTTATGGGTTACTACAGGGTAGAGTAGGTAAGTCGACCGCCACCAGTGGTCAACCCAAAAAGGCGTTGATTCAAATCGTGGTCAGGGTAGGTGCTCCCTTTGGATGTAAGTTATTCCGAAGGTATAATGAATTCGATCTCGAAGGGTTATTGTGACTTAATATTTGAAAACATAAACATGTTATTTAGAAACGCTAGACGTTTCTAGCTGGCTCTCGGAAACTGGCGAGAGTTCTCTCCCTCACCACACGCCGACTATTAACGCCTATTTAAACAGATGTTGTTGGGGCTCTTCTCTAATATCGTAGCAACATGGCCAATTAAAGTTGTGGACCCTCACTTCATTTTACACCTCGTCTTTCATTTCGAGACGTTCATAGCTAGAAACTTTAAAGGGATTTAAAATGGCATCCACCACTTGTCTACCTACCATTTCATCCAATCACCCACTAGGTCAAAAACTACCATAACGCCACTTCGATGGTCGACGTTCTGGTTCACCTTCTCTTGGTTGTCTGCCTGCCTGTGATTAGGAATGGACAACTTCCTCATGTCATCACATCTGCAGTACAACAGGCGACTTCCAAGTTATTGGACTGATCATGACAACAGCCGCTTGTCCAATATCAAAGCGAAAAGCTACGGTAAGATAAAAGGAATGTATTGTACTGTTCGTGACAACAGCTCCTTGTCCAATGTCAGGGCGAAAGAGCGAAGTTAAATAAAAGAGAATGTATTGGACTGATCGTTACTACAGCTCCTTGTCCAGTGACAGAGCGAAAAAGCTAAGGTAAGTTAAATAAAAAGAATGGAATCTAATCATTGCTGAACTAGTCTAGAGATATCATTTGCAAATAAATTCATAGCAGTACCACCATCGTCAAGTGAAGTTCAACTTTATTTTAGTCAGTTAAAACATGTGATCTCTTAACTATCAAGTACTCAAACTGATTTGAGTCTGGCCAAGAGAAACTTTACAACTTGATTCTGAATCTACTTCCAAAGAATCAGATGCCTGGTCTCGCTCTCAAGTTCTTTCGTTCATTTGAGTTCTCCAACAAATTACCCTCACTCATTTTGGGATTTTGGGGGACTCCTGTTTTAAAACAGTTAACAGCCATTTTTCCCTTTTTCAGATTCTCTTCCTCACTTCCTCAACCAGGTCTCACTATCTTCTCTACGGATGCTAATTAATCCCTTTCCTATGGTGTTAAAGATTAACTGATTGGTTAAAGATTATCATGCTCAACTACCAAGGTACCCAACACATTATATTTTATTTATTACTGATATGCACTGAATTTAAATCATACAATATTCGAGATATATGATAAAAAAAAAACATACAAAGTAGCCACGCTATGCCATCAAAAAGGACGGCCACAAAGAACCCGACAGTCACAATATCTCATTTTCCCTCCTCGCTGACCTGAAATCCAAGCACTGCCAGATTCAGTCTTTCCCGTTATCTCCAAGTTACAAAACTTTTTGAATTGAGTTGAAATGATTCCTAGAACACTCCCTTTTTCCCCTACTTTCTGGCAGGCTTAGATGAAGCCTTCGCTTGTCCGTACCGTACGGATGGCCTCCATGCGTGCGCAACATAGACACACAGGTAGGCACACAAATACGCACACATATACATATACTCTTCGTGGCCGCCCTTTTTGATGGCATAGCGTGTCTATTTTATGTTTAAAAAATGCTGGACACTTAATTTTAGTTATTTTGCGAATGAAAAGACTGACTAACCGTCACGCGCACACACGTGTGTGTGTGTGTGTCCGTGCGCGTGTGTGTGTGTGATGGTTGGTCAATCTTTCCATTGGCAAAATAACTAAAATTAAGTGTCCAGCATTTTTTAAACATTTTTAATTAATAAATAAGCTTCACGAAAAGGGAAAAGAAATGTATCTAAAGAGAAAAACCAGCTATATAACTGATCACGTGAAGCAAATAACACGCACTCGACGAATGGCCACGCACTGCCTGCAAGGCATCGTCCACAATCTCTGTCATTCCCCCACGTGTAAACAGGAACGCGAGAAAAATTATGCTTGTGTCCTCCTAACTTTCACTTGGGAAGAAAGGCCCATTCATGACAACTGACCCTCTTTCCACCACACCACAAAACAAAAACTTTTCTACAGTTCCTCACCGTTTGGCCCCCTTCTGCGACTCTGCCACCGCCCCCCGGCCCCCCGTCCCTCTCCCTTTGTTTGTTTCCGACGTGCGTCAACTGAAGCTGAAATAATTTGGGTCCTTCAAAACCCTTAATCTCGTAAGTAAGGGTAAAATCGAAGTGAATGAGATCCGTGCTTTTCTTAAATTAATTAAACCTTCAGTGGTTAGTTTACAACAACTCTAAGAAAACTAGGTCAGAAAACTTTGAAATGATATTGCTAAAAATTGTAATGACATAAAAGTCAGTCACCTGAATTCAACGCGCGAATTGCGACTTAATCTACCGTTATGATTTAATTTTCTATTGAAGTCGACGGGAAGCACAACGTATTATTATTATTATTATTATTAACAGGAGAAAGTATTCGTTAGGAATATTCCTCAAACAATATTCATTATTAAAGCAAGCCTCCACCGGACAGAGACCTTATATCTGAAAAGATACAACGGAGAAAAACAAATAATCGTATACTCTCATTTAGAGCAAGCCTGAAGGTAAGAAATGCAGGGAAAAGTTAATAACGAGCTGACCAAAGCCGAAGGAAGCGGGAGATCGGTTTCTCAAAAGAGAGACGAAAATGAATATTACTGAAAACGAAAGCAAGAAAAAAAAAATACACTATATTTATTTCACCCATCTGCTTCATTTGAAGCATATTTTCTTTGCTCTGCTTCCTCTTCGATTCGTAGTATCTCCACGTACATATATGAATTATTTTATTTTTATTTTAATCGTACATTTTTCGTTATTAAAAAATTACTAATCTCACCCAAACAATTTTTCTATCTTTATACATGAGTTTCTTGACCTTTGCATATCAAGATTTAGACCAGTTTCTTAGCTATATGTGCTTTCATCACCTATCAGTACGGATTCAAACTTACCTAAAATGAAGTTGCATTCTGATGTAAATCGAAACCCAAAGCATAACTACATCAGTGATCACGCGAACAGGATGTAAACATTAGAACGTACCCTTCCAACTTTGTTATGACTCAGGTCCCAAATTTATAAATATTTTCGTCATTGCTCACGAGCATGCCTTTGCGATCCTTCAATTGTACTAAAAACAAGGGTCTACATTTACAAGACAAAAACAGAGCAAAAATCAGTCGCGCCACCAGGCTCCCCCTCCCTCCCCGACACACACACACACACAAACACACCTGTCTAGGCTGTCTGCTGATGAAACCGGCCGATTTCCTCTGAAGTGATGCGGTCCATCCGCTGGGCAAGTGATTAATCTGCCAATCTCGATTTTATGTTGCTGGTTGTCCATAGCTCCCTGACAGTGATGCATTTATACTACCGTTTTCTTTTGATCTTCAGCTCCTTATCAAGCGAATCTCAATCAATTCCTGTTCGTCCCTCTCTATCGCTTCACTGAGCAATGTCTATCTGAAATTGTGTTTTAGGGACTTGGAAGTGATACCAGCAGGTCAATAGCTTCATGCACTGTTTTCGTGGTTTTTCGGACTTTTACTACTGTTTATGTTTGTATGTATATAAATGTGTATGTGTCTGTTTGGTCTCTTTTTATTTATCTGAAAATTTCTTCTCCCTGTTTTCCCTTTTTTTAACGCACGGAAGTCTGATTTGTGGAAGACTGCTTTGCTAGTTATGGACCTCTCTGGCATATTCCACACAATTACTCGTTTGTTTTGTAAAATAATCTTTTCTTTTCTTCAGGGCTGCAGTGGATAAGAAGGCTAAGCTCTCCCTTTCTTCAGCAGTTATATCGAGATTATATGTGATTAATCAGTAAAGCCTCTGTTGCCCAATGGATACCTGCAAGAATGACGCGGTGATTTTTTTTCCATGCGGCTGTATGAAATGGCTGTGAATATAAAGAGGACTTTGCAAAGGGTCTTCATTTTTCGACTAAGTTGTTAGAACGACTACTCTACGGTTTTTCCATAATCCAGGGAAGCAATTTGTTACTGAAAAATTGCTCATTTTGTGCATTATTTCCTTTCATTCACTTTTATTATCAACTTTATTCTGGTTACTGAATTTCTTGCTTTTACCCTGTTCGGCTTTTATTAACTTTATATATTTCAATTTTCAGGAAGAAACCACTCAGGCTGTGTGAAAAATGTTATGCAATGGTAAAAAAACAAAACTAACGTTTGAATTATTACTAAAATTAAAAAGTGCAACATATTTTCGGCTTATATCCAAAAGAAAAAACACTACTTGGGAGAAAATACCAAGGAAATAACTTAAACTTCATGAAGCCTTCTTCAGATATAACTAACAGTTTAGAAAAGCCTATTAAAATATAGTAAAAATTTCGTGCATTTGATCACGAAGATTACGATAAACTGAAGAAGGAAGGCCTCATTTAGCCTTTTCAGTTTATGCAGAATTTGTATTGCAATCTATACTGCAAATGGCTCTAAAGAAAGTCATTCAACTTAAAAATTTTGAATTCCTCTTTGCTCAGAGAAATTATTTAATTGGTTTCAACTGCATCCTTCCGCCTTTCCGAGGTAAATGGCCTCAGGTGCTCTTAATGTCACGTTACAGGAACTGAAGAAAAATCTGCGCGGCCAGCGTCAAAACAACCGCTTGTTCATAGCCATAAACATTCAAGTAAAAATAAGTCAAAGTAATAAAATGAAATGGAGCAAAAAATTATAACCAAATAATACTTAATAATTCCGGTAAAGGAATAATATAAACAAGTAAAAAATGCTCCGAACTTTCTTCGGTGCAATCGAGTTTTCTGTACAGCGTATAATGCTGTATGAAGCTTTCAGCCACGGCCCATGAAACTCTCAGCCGCAGCCCATGAAACTTTCAGCCTTCCGGTGGTGGCCTGTGTTGTTGGCACCTATAGCTGTGCCAGACACACGATCTAACTTTAACCTTAAATAAATAAAAACTACTGAGGCTAAAGGGCTGCATTTTGGTATGTTTGATGATTGGAGGGTGGATGATCAACATACCGATTTGCAGCCCTCTAGCCTCAGTAGTTTTTAAGATCTGAGGGCGGGCAGAAAAAGTTCGGACGGACAGACAAAGCCATCTCAATAGTTTCCTTTTACAGAAAACTAATAAAAAGACATTCCTATAACAAATATGTTAAGACCAATACTGACAACCTTCAGATTGACTGATATCACAAACACCTAACCTAATCCTTATCTGCTGCAGCTTTGCTAACTTCAAAAACAAGTTCCAAATGGCCAAGGGATGAAATTAAGGGACATGGCCAAGTACTGGGACCCAAGGGTTGTTCAGAGATCTATTTAACGAAATGGTGAGACAATGACATGATATGAGAGAAGATCACTTTAAAATTAAACCCTTCACGTCACAGCTTAAATCGATTACTCTTTTCCTTTCACTAATCCTTCATACACTTATGCTCATGTGGAAGCATAAGTTAGGAAAACTAGAGTAACTTAAGAAATAACACTCTCTTCAATATACAATGTTTCATTTACTCTCTTTACCCCTTCCTTCTACATTAACACCCCTGAATGACTAGGGAAGCCCTAGTCCCATTTTTAGTTTTCTGTAAAAGAAAACTATTGAGATGGCTTTGTCTGTCCGTCCGTACATTTGATGTCCGCCCTCAGGTCTTAAAAAGTACTGAGGCTAGCGGGCTGCAAATCGGTATGTTGATCATCCAACCTCCAATCATCAAACATACCAAATTGCAGCCCTCTAGCCTCAGTAGTTTTTATTTTTATTTAAGGTTAAAGTTAGCCATGATCGTGCGTCTGGCACCATGGCTGAAAGTTTTATTGACCGCGGCTAAGTTTCATGGGCCGTGGCTGAAAGTTTCAACCAGCATTATACGCTGTACAGAAAACTCGACTGCGCCGAAGAAACTTCGATGCACTTTTCACTTGTTATTACTTAGGCTTGAATGGCTAGAAGGATAAGTAGAAATTGGCCAAAATAATTTCATGGATTGACAAACCCATTGCACAAAGAAAACGTCTTATGGGTAAAGCCGGGTGCACAGGCAAAGGGTCGGAAAAAAAAAATGTTGAATTTGTAAAATATATCAATAGACGAAAAATAACCATCACACACTAATGATATACTGTAGACTAGACAACACTAACATAAAACAGTCCGAGCGACTAGACTGTGTCCATCTCTATCACAAAAAGGCATTACAGTCACAAAATGGTCCTCATTACTCTGCGCAAATTAGCAATCCTGAGATTCAGTTCAGTTCATTTTTTTCTCTTTATTTCCAAACTCTGGCAATAGGTGCGGATATAATAATTATTTTGGCGTTAATTTCAAGTTTTTCGTTTTACTTTTCCCGGGTCTGAGCTGTTGTAACTGAGTGGACAGTCCAGCCACCATTTACATAGAAAAAAAGTAACATCAGTATTTCCAAAAACATAAGCATGGGATATAAAAAAACATAGTAGAACTTAAGCGAATATGCATTGACATCAAGAATTTAATATATATATATATATATATATATATATATATATATATATATATATATATATATATATATATATATATATATACATACTGAGATATTGAATAAAATAGCATATAAGAGTTCAGGCCTCTTTAATCGCTCAAAGGCTCCTTCATTCGTATATACTTTCATCCAAAGACCGAAAGTTTGAAAATCCAAGACAAGATAAAGGACCTGGCGCATTATTTCCGAGGCGCGCATGCACACAGGAAGCGGAATTGTGACATGAAAAGGTTTAAGCTTAGCAGCACGTAAATGCTATTTTTTTCCGTAAGTTCATAAACACGAATAATGGATAAATTCACAGAACCTTTACCATCACACGCAAACACTATAATATATATATATATATATATATATATATATATATATATATATATATATATATATATATATATATATATATATATATATATGGAATCTACTGGTCATCTTTTACCAGATACATATGTAATTTTAATAGCCACAATGCCCTCTTAACTTTCTCGAATCATTCGTCCTTTCTTGGATACGCTTGTCACTACAAAGCCTTAAGATCCAAGTGCAAGAAATATGAAGAAATTCTGATGCCCGGTAGCGGGAAACGAACCCGGGTCCACTAATCAGAACGAGAGAGTACAAGCGTATCCAGAAAAGTGCGAAGAATTCGCGAAAGTTAAGAGGGCATTGTGGCTATTACAATTATACACACACATTATATTATATATATATATATATATATATATATATATATATATATATATATATATAATATATATATAAAAAATCACAGTAGATGCATGTGACTTAATACATGGACAGTAGATCACTATATTAATACATATAGCAGGGAGCACAGTTTCGGTTTTCCATTTGTACCTAAATTTTGGCTGGTTTCAAGGCATTCTGTGTAAAATTTTAAGCATAATTTCATAGATGCAAAAGTGGAAATACTGTAATTAATATTGAAAAACTCATCCGTCAAAATCAATAACGAATATATAACATTTCAATTACTGTATATGTCTCCTGAGCCAACGCTTGTAACTGAGTGCTCAGAGGATGCCACTATTTTTAAGAAAGGATTAAGAAACCGCGTAAACATGAAAAAGTCCTAACAACTAGGCCGGACAAAAGACAGGTTAAGGTCATTTAGGCCTTATACACGAAGCATGAAACATCTCCCACCCCGGGAAGGGGATAGTAACATAAGAACATACTAAACGCATCCTACAGTCAAGTTCATAAACTTGCCGTTAACGCATTCACAGTCCACACTTCAATTAATTCTGGAAAAGTTAACATATTCTCCAGAACGATCTTGCCCAGAAGATCTCCACACAACTGTCTCCAAACAGGTTCCAGGATTTTAACGATCACACGAGGTACTTCGAACACTCATGTAAACATGTCCTAAGCAATGTTTCCAGCAAGATTCAAAGAAAGTTTACATCTCTTGTGTACGCAACCCAAAACTAACAAGAATACTTGAAAAAATGAGAATATCTTGCAAAATGGAGCTAAATTTAGAATAATAGGAGCCCCTAGCTATTCCACTATTGCCAAAGCAGAGGACAGACTGAATAATTTCTAAAACAATATTTTCAGGATAATTAGTTAAATAGTTACCTATAAATATTTATGGGCTACATAAAATTCACAAAGAGGGTATCGCAACGAGACCTATGCTCAGCTCATAAGACACCCATAAACATAAGCTGATCAAGGTTTTAGTTCTACTGTTTATCTCATTTAATTACTAATAACTGTAACACAAAACTCTAAGAATTTTACCACATAACGTTGACCTCTTTATAACCTAGTTGGATGCAGAATCACTTTTAACCCTTGGACAATTCAACTGGTTTGTTCACCCCAGCACCTTTTCAAAAATATTTTTAACATCGTGAAAGTTTATAAGCTTTGCAGCTGGCTGTGCTGGACACATATTAAAAATATTATATATATATGAGTGTATATGTATATTTAATGATAACACTAATCTTAAAAGAAAGGTAATTCGGCCGTTTAGGCATAAAAATACTGCAAATCCTCTACATCCCAGAAATTAAATGAGGCTAGCAGAGCCATTGCATATATGCGATGCCTGGCTTAAGAAATGCGATTTCATTACAGCACAAAGACATCAAAAACAAAATATGCTTTACATTCAGAATAATATTTACATGATTAATTGGACGGCTTATATGAAGGTGCTCGTAAAATTCAATTAGTCATCTTCTTTCAGCTGGTAATGAATCCAGTGTAATCGATTTTGAATATGCCAGTGAGTATGCATTTCTGAGTTCAGTGGGATATATATATATATATATATATATATATATATATATATATATATATTATATATATATATATATATATTTTATATATAAATATATATATATTTATTTATATAAATATATATATATTTATATATATATATATTTATATATATATAAATATATATATATATATATATACATATACATATATATATATACATACACACAATATATATGTGTGTGTGTGAATCTGATTTTCTCTTCATTTTATGACTATTACATATTTTCTTTTTCATTTCCTTAAATTCTGCATATTCCATCGTACTCATCTTTTCCCACTGGTCGATACCTTAATTTGCTTATTTACGTTGCATATATTCTGTACGTTCTAGAAAATGACTCATAAAACGTTGCCCCTGTTTAAACTACAAATTTTACAACAAAAACTTTTTTTTATATCATTTCATTCAAAGGAAAATTACTGATGACTAATAGTACGTTCAGTTTACGGTGGAAATGAGATGAAGAGAAAAATTACTGTGCTTTTCTAATCATTTCTAGGGGTTCTCCTACTATGAAGTTATGCTCAGTAACAATTGGGAGACGTATTATTTACCAGACTGATAATGCCTAAAAAAACATCTCATTTGATATAAATGCAAACAAAAGTATCATGCAAGATACAACACTAACTGGGAAAAAGGAAGAGGAATAACTGAGAAGCACCAAATTCAAATGACGAGAAGCCTACCTTTTCAGACTGAAAATGGCAAAAAAATGTATGTCTATAAAAAAGAACATTATCATTATACCTGATATGCAGCAGCTGTACAATCGTCAAGATGAATAACCGAGATGCTAACCTGGTAGAAGCAATGCAAATGAAATAAATATGACAATTATCAGAGATCTAAATTAAAAGTACAGTAATGACCTTGAAACGGGAGAGGGAAAGAAGAAATGAAAATACATTCGAGGACTTACAGCATGCTTCCGAGAGCTCGTCCTCCCCACCCTTGCAGTCGGTCTTGTTGTTGCACCATCGACTCCTCGGCAAACACTGCCCGTTGGAACACTGGAACCCTCCCTTGGGACAACCTGCAATAGGAGAGATAATAGAAACAACCATAAACTTGTTACTCTCGGAAAACAATCAACTGGTTCATTTTGCAAAACACTTTCCTTTCCCTTCATTCTGTTCTTCCGGTAGATTTTGCGAGTTATCATGGCCTCTTTTTCGCCAGCACCAGACTGCTAAAGTTTGCTGCAAGTTGCAATCATTTGATTATTTGCTATATAATTGAAAATAGCTTACAAACCTTTAATTTTATGTAGGTACTAAAGTAATCCATTTTTGAGAAACGACTCCCCATTTTTCACTTTTAACTTATTTTACTTGCATTTGGGTCTCATTATGATCCATTGCTGCCTGCACCAGTTTACTTTTTTTTTTTTTTACCTGTTCATAGCAGACGCATCAACCTTGCTTTCAACTTTTCTATTTTATTCAGAGCTCGGGACCAGCACAGTGTTAGCTCTCATAGCAAAGTTTTCCTGGTCCTTTGCTTAAGAGTTCAATAAAATTGTTTGTCAACAGTTAAATGTGACTCTTTCGGGATGCTGACTTCTTTCTTCATAAAGTAAAACGTTACTCTGTTTTACGTGTTATATGTTTCTTTTTACATTACTTCAATCAATGTGCGTCCTAACCTTCCTAGTTGCCACTTTCAAAGCTCTATGGCACTGCCTGGTTTTGATTTCTAATTTCATGTCTTACTTCGTGGATATCCTATTTTCCAGGTCACACTGTTGTTATATTTCAGTTTGCTTTCCCTCTCATATATACCTTTGGAGGATTGTTTCTATACTACCCAACCTCTACTTGGCCTGCGGGAAACATTTCTGTTAGTGTCGGCATTTCTAAAACTATTACAATTTAAATGAAATGTATATTCATTCTTAAACAGCCCCAATCCTTACGAAAATTGCCTGAGGGAAAATCGCATAAAAAGAAAGAACGTATTGTCTCCATGAAAAAGACAATTTTACATGTTCATTTGCCCACGTCCCCTTTGTGCCAATTATCTTTGTTTCCCCACGTCCCCTTCAAACCAATTCCTTCCTCGTGTAGGGAGAGTTGCGATAGCAGGGTCAGCGTGACAGACACAATGACGGGCAGACAGACAAAAAATATACAATCGAAGCCTCAACCCTCCCCCCCAACACCCCATCCGGCACTGTCTGTTAGTGGGAGAATAAATGAATAAAAAACTAAGCAAAACCATTAGACAAAAATACCACTTTATAAATAGCGTCAGAACGAAACGAACTTTTACCTCATGTTTATTCATTTCTCTTAAGAACTGCTTTTCCCTTAAGATATTCCTGTCTTAAGTTTCTCCTTTTTATTATTCAACAAAATCAAATTTTCTTTCTGTCACTTACGATCATTAACCATTTTCGCTTCTGATTCTTTAGTTTACATCTCCCGAGCTCCTCTCTCTCAAAAAATTTCCTTCCCTCTTCAATTTTCTTTCGTAATTTCCCCATTTTCGACTCAGTCCTAAAGAAAATCAACCTCTCTTGTGACTGACCGCGCTTGTTCATCTACGTGATTCTGATGTCAGTGACGCCAATTTGCAGAAATCAATCAGTTACCATTCCCAAACTTTTCATATCCCATTTGACTTTCGTTTTTGAGGATGGCTTCCAAATCATCCAATTTTCTCCGCATCTTCAAGCCTCACTTCTTGACGTGTTGCGTGTCAGAGCTGCTTCTTGCCCTTGGTCTTTATTTTTTGTTATTAGTTAATGCAGCTGAAAGCAACTCCTTTAGCCTTCCGTATCATTATTCATGAGGAGTCATATCTGTATGGAACCAGCCTAAATAAGACATAAACTTGAAAACCAAGCATTAACTGGCGGAACAAGATGTCCATAAGTAAAACAAAAAACGGAGAAGAAAATAACAAATAAATAAAAATGAGAGATATATAAAAGAGAGAGAGAGAGAGAGAGAGAGAGAGAGAGAGAGAGAGAGAGAGAGAGAGAGAGCGTGCACAGTGCAACCTGAGAATAGCCAACAATGATCAACCGATAAGCTAGCTCATAGAGATGCCTGGGAAAGGATTATGGTACAAGGGATTTGGCGATCGTCAAATGTCGGCTTAAGTGATCAAGAGGGCAGGTACCTCAAAACAAAAGAGGGAAAGAGAAAAATAAAACTATCTCCGATTTTGCACGCATATGCATATGAAATTTTGTATATGCAATCGTAAATGAAAGGTTACCAGGGTTATCTGCAAGTAAATCCTTATTTGTATACGTACACACATTTACATACACATGTACATGTATGTACACACATATATATATATATATATATATATATATATATATATTATTTCAGCTCTGACGGTGCATAAGGTGTTCGGACACCTGACGAAGAGGGGAGCGCATCGATCGACATTCTTCAAGAGAGATCAAGGAAATGGAAGTGGTAGGGAAACGAAGGAGAGAAAAGCCTAAGAGAGGATAGAGAGATTGCATTTGAAAAGATATGAGACAAAGGAATAGACGAAAGGAGGACGCCAGGTAGAAACATCAGGAAAAGGCTCGTTAAAACCACCTCCCCGATGGGGCTTAAGCCGAGAAAAGGAAGGAGACTGTCTATGTAGCTAGGTTATGGCATGCAGTTAATTCATACATATTAAGATCATTTAGTGGTTTCACCTGCCGCGATCGTTTAAATTTATCTTTTAAAATGAGAGTAAATCAACTCATTTTTCGGCCCGGCTCTCACTGCAAATGCCTATTCATCCCAAAATTATAGGGGAACGTCTCTGTAAAAACACACACATATACACGCACACAACATACAGTACTTGTCACATCTCTCATTTTGAGAAATGGTATCTAAAACAGCAAGCGATACGAATGCAAACGAAAAGACTGGACGCATGTGGCTTTCTTTGAGTTTCACATCACCAGAAGAGTAGTGTTATGCAGCATTAAGTCTGCGGGCCTGGTACTCCAGAATTCATACAACCTCGGTTAAAATAAGGGTTGGAAATTAACTACACAGAAAGTTTGGCTTGGAAAACAATGATTAAAATCGACCATGTATAGCCTAAAATACGTTCTAAAATTCTGCAGTTGGCTAGGTGAAACCGTCTGGGAGGAGAAGCTGAACAGACAGACACAAAATTGTTCAAATACCTAATCCCAGCGTCTTGCCCAACAGTGCTCGAAATTGTTCGCAATGAAAGACGTATGTGGTTCAATAACACACTATAATTTCCTTCCTGAAAACTCATCTTTCACACAAAAACTGAAACGGGATTTTCGCTACATTTAACGCAGCCTGGTGTCTTATTCACTTATAATCTCGATAACTACTGACGTCTTTCCACTCTTCAACTTCTGAAGTGGCCTTCTGATGTACATTATTTGTTACATCCCAAACTTAGATTAACTGTCCCACTTTTGAGTCATTCAGCTCTGTCTCTCTTCTGTCCTCCACATTCAATAATTCCTCAAATTATAAACTCCATCAAATCTGGCCTACAACCACTTTCATTCTGCAACCCATCTATTCAGTAACTTGTCTCTCTGCATTTACTTCCATGTCAAGCAGTTTTTATTCTTCCCATTCTTGTTCACATTCTCGCCTCTATTTCTATTACTTGTCTTCTTTACCTCTAACGCCTTCTTCTTGACTACATGATCCATCCTTCTGTATGAATGCACACGATGTCATGCAATTAATGCAATTACCCCTAAAACAGTCTCTGTTTCATAAAATCTTTTATTTCCTCTTCCCACCACTTAATTGCATTTCTTCCCTCTTCTATATCCATACACACTTCCTGATGTTCCTATGGAATTTTACATAAATCTTGATTCCTATTAAAGACTAAAGTACATGTGGCGTCCGCTCTTTCAAATTTCTTCAATCTCTTCTTATCCTCCAGGACAAAATTCAAACGGAAAAGATGGAAATTATTGTTATGTGGCTCAACCTTATTCTCTTCTGCCAACAGACGTTTCAGCTCTTACCACATGAGTTTGATGGCTGAAACGTTTATCCACAGAAGAGAATAAAATGTAACAACATAGCAACAATTTTCATCTTTTCAGCTAGAGTTGTAACCTTGAGGATAGATTAGATTCAAGAAATTAGCAAAGTATTACCTTAAAATAGTACATGCCATGTGTGCAGCATCAGCTTTTAATAAAAAATATGTTTATACAGTATATATTTTTATATATTTACACACACACACACACATATATATATATATATATATATATATATATATATATATATATATATATAGATAGAGAGAGAGAGAGAGAGAGAGAGAGAGAGAGAGAGAGAGAGAGAGAGAGACTGTTATAAACACTGTTCAATTATAAATATTACATTTTGCGTTTGTTTATGTCTGTAGCGAAAATCTTCGGTATAACTTTCATCGCTGTCTACACTTAAAACAAAATGCTGAGAGACTCTTTAACGTTCTTGGCCTTACTTAGCCAACATCTGGTTAAGCAGAAATGATCGTCGGCTTCAGTTTCATCAAAGGCAGAAGCAGTAGCTTTGTTCTCATGATTCATTCTAGTATATTATTTGCATAGTAATCGTCCTTTCTGGTCCACTTTCGTTGGAACAGCAGCCGTCTCTACTGGCCTGTAAATAAATCCTAAGTGCTATGGATGAGTTTGTAACATGGTGATTGAATTTATGAAAATTCATGGATCTAGTTCGCGAACAAGTTTTTTTTTTATGAATGTAAGTGTGCATGGAATACATACGTATACATGCACAAGCATAAGATCGACTGTCCAAAACTGGGATAGAGAACATTGATTATGACTTAAAATGCCCGTAAGTAGAAAATTTGATAAAACTAAGAAGGGAGTGAGAAATAAATAAATACAAATTAACACATAATTATAACTTTAAATATATATATATATATATATATATATATATATATATATATATATATATATATATATGTATGTGTGTGTGTGTGTGTGTGTGTGTGTGTGTGTGTGTGTGTGTGTGCACACGAACACACACACGCATTTCAGAAGAATTAATACCACTGCAGAAATTCTTTGAAAAACCCCAAACCATCTCACTCAATGAGTGTGAAACTAAATTGGTAGTTCCCGTCAAAATAATCATTCCATGCAAAGATATGCAGAGTATCTGCCATTGTTCGAGAAACCCTTTGAATTCAAAATTTTTTCTTCAACGAAAGTCAGAGATATTATCAGCGTTCAAAGATACATGCAGTGTTTTAGAATTCTTCCATGGGTGGGTTTCAGAATCCTACAAAAGGCATTTTCATAGATTTCAAAGGCTTTCGGTAGTTTTCAAATTTATTGCAAAGGTTTTCGGTGGTCATCATACGACTTTATGAGAGATTATAAATGTTTCACGAGATATATAAAGCTTTTATAATTGCCCAAATATGTTTCCGTAATTTTAAGCTTCTCCATAAATCATATTATTTCTGTCGGTCTCCGTATAGCGTGTTATGTTTCCTTTGTGTTAGTAATTCCTCCAGGCAGACAATTATGATTAAATTTATCTTTCTCCCAACGTTTAGCGGTTTTTTCTTAGAAGTTCGATGCTATGTATGGAGTCTATACTTTTTCGAAGTCAATCATAAGTTTCTGTGATAATTTTTATTTATTTGCGTGGCTTTTTCGAAGTCAATCATAAGTTTCTGTTATAATTTTTATTTATTTGCGTGGCTTTCTGATATTTTCGTAGGCATTCCACTCAGGGTTTGTAGCCTTCAGCCGCATGCATAATTAATATAAAATCAAATGATTTATGGAGAAAATATTTTTTCTGATGCAAATGGCTTTGAGGAACTTGAACTAATGCGTTTATCTGGGTCAGACCCGAGGCACGACAGAAAAGAACAGAACTAATAAAGTGGGCTCCAACCTTAGAAGAGGCGACGGACCAAAGTCTTGAAGAATAAAGAAAATTCCAAATATAAACGATTTTGTCCACTTCTCAAGTAAACGTAAAAAATAAACCTCCTCATCTCTAACTAAACACTTGGACCTTGCCTTATCTTGTTTGTGGAAAGTGGCCTTCAAAGGATGCAGCCCCAACTTTATGCTAACAAGGGTTGATATTTTTGGTATTCTGATTCGCGTTTGTTTGATTCCCTTTGATTGAAGATGTTTCCATTACTGGAAATGTTCGCCATATGTGTATAGATATATATATATATATATATATATATATATATATATATATATACTATATATACATACATACATACACATATATACATATATATATATAACATTATATAATCTCTTCCTCAGTTTGTTTATTTTTGTTTTCTATTCAAAATATGCCAACAAGCGTTACTAAAATGACGATGAGGGGCTAAGATCTTTTATTTAATGCGTTCTTACAATTATATATATGCAGTATATATATATATATATATATATATATATATATATATATATATATATATATATATAATCTCTTACTCAGTTTGTTTACTTTTATTTTCTGTTCAATATAAGACAACGTGCGTTACTAACGTAAAATGACGACGAACAACTAAGGTCTTTTCTTCGATGCGTACTCTTATGAAATCTTGACCTAAAAACCTTGAACTCTGTATAGAAAAACAAGAAGACAGGGTAAGAAAACAATAAAAACTTAATCAATGCAGTAACAGGGCGGGCTTTACGATTTCCTTAATGGATTGCTCTCATAAATAGTTATCTCGAAGAGGACAGACGTCTCTGAATAACAATTCTCTTGTCCCTCTTTCTGTAGCCATGTTACTCATTATCTCTTGAATAAAATCATCCATATTTCTAGACGCACCGATTCCTAAATATTTACATTTGCGAATGTATTGCAGTAATATCTTTACATTGTGAATATATAACATTAATTAGTGGCCAACACCTAAAAACATACAAATGCATAAAAAATATATAATCTAACACACAAAAGCAGAAACTGAAAGATGTAAATAAACTAACGGGTAAAGGATAAAGCGCATCTGCTAAGGGTCCTATCTTTAACCTTCCTTTCGACTTGTAGAATATTCTTAATCATATAAGTAAACATTTAAAAAAGGATTAAAAACTCGGTGCTCTCAGAGCTTTTGTTCGTTCAATACCATCGTTTCCTACTTTATAAATCTATAATTTCCATTCATTTGCTTGACTTCTCTTCTTCTATCGATAACTCTCAGACTAATGCAATATATTTTCATAAATATTTTTGTCTATTTTACATAAAACTCGTCATTTCAATTCCTTTTTATTTCACCTATGATATTCACTCTTGAAAATAAATTATTTTGATGATGATAATAATAATAATAATAATAATAATAATAATAATAATAATAATTATTGTTATAATTATTATTGTTATTATCATTATTATTATTTAAGAATAGTAGACGGGTGGGCCTCTCTGTCGTCGTTGAATGAATGAGTAAATGAATGAATGAATGTGCGTGGTGCAAAAGAAAACCACAGTGATCGAGTCATAGCACTTTAAAGGAACAAATTGCTTTCCCGACCATCTTCGTGAGAATCGAGTCGAGCGCCTTGATACCGATCGGTAATTTTTCATCATCCATTATTCTTTTCCATTTCAAGTGATATTTACAGCTCACACGAGGATGTTTACGGCCTGCTACTCGAGACTTTTATCGGTTCTTGGTGTTTTATGCTCACATTAAGCACTCAGAACCGGCAATAAACACGTACTGCCGTTGTCATTCCAAATGAGCGCCGGACACACGGAATCAGTAATAAACACTTATATCAGCGGTTATCGCTTATTTATGGCTTGTAAATTCACTTGTACACTCAGACGTTTAATCTCATCGATGAACAAAACGAAAGATGATGTATGTTTATTTTATGAATGAACTTAACAGTACCTGAAGTGAATAAGGCAAACCGTCTTTTGGTAAAACATAAATATTATTAGCATTAGCATTATCCTTGGCAGTCGAAGTATTTATTAAAATGTTTATTCTAAAATTAATCGATAAAAATGTACCCTCAACGAATGAAAATTCAATATACTTGGCACACAAAAGTTCTGAACTCTAAATCACGTAAGGCATTTGGATGGTCTCATTCAATGCCAACAGGAGATAAGCCTCCACTAATTATTCCGTATCAGGAATTAAGAAACACTTGACCAACGTCTAGTCCAGTTTTCATGAAACTTACACGGACAAGTTTCTTTGAATTAAAATGTCTTTTCTTTCAGCTAATTTCTTTTGAATGATATAAAAATGCAACCTACTACTATCAAAAGCCAAGATCAAATACTTAAGTAGAACTGCAAGAAACACTGTGGTTAAACAAAAATGCTCTCAAACTGACTTTCTTGTTGAAGTCCTTATCAATCTCCAATTTCGTTGAGTAATATTTCATTCGGCATATTCCTTCATTCCTTTTTCCAGGCGCCCCTTAGAAAGTGGATGAAACACAGGGACCGAAATACAGAGTAAGAGTAAGTGCAAATGAAATCCAAAGCCATACACTCTCCAGTACATGAAAATGAAACACTCACATAATGTATATGGAAGAGGCTACCTCACCTCCTCTTCTAACACAGGCAGAAGAAAAAAATAGAGAAAAAAACGGGGAAGTGGAACTTAACCGCAGAGGAAGCGACATGACTGCTTCTGAAACGAAGGAAAATTATAGGATCCAGGGAAATCAGACACATGCAGACAATTCCAAAGTTTGGTAGTATATGGAAATAAATAACAATTAACCAAGTAATCAGTGGCTTACCGATATCCACGAAATAAATATAGGAAGAAGTAGCCTGAAGGGTGTTACGGCACCACCTCAGAGAAGGAGAAATCAGCCCCTTAAGCTTACCAGAACAGAGACTGAAACCATGCTTGTACCTGTAGAAGAAGATGGAGAGAGAGAGAGAGAGAGAGAGAGAGAGAGAGAGAGAGAGAGAGAGAGAGAGAGAGAGAGAGAGAGAGAGAGAAATTGGGGATTGGATCACCGATTAAACGAACTGCCTTATATTAAACACTATTGACGAGGAAGAAACAAGAAGCATCGTCCGAAGTATGAGAGCGAACCTCCGAAAAGGGGAACGAATAAGTTCTACATAAAGTTTTGATAAATGAGATGAAGTAAAAAATTTACGGCATCTAATTAATACAAACAATTCTTTAAGAAACAGACTTAGCAATTTAAACGTTATGATCTTTTCAAAACGGTTAGGAGCAACCAAGACAAAACTAAATGAAATAAGAAGGGAAGTTTATTTTCATCAAAATAAATTAAGAACTGAATGGAACGGGGACAAAGAAATACGAAGTAACTGTAACTTCAGGGCACCGAATCTGACCAAGTTATGGGATTACCATTCAACTAAGGTCCCAGGATTAGTTAATGAGTTTCGACAGATGATTTCAGATTTGTTCTCCATTTTAGACTCAGTCTTCAGTTTAATGAAAACTAAATCATTAATGAAAAACACAGCTTCAATGAAGAAATGCTGCATGAAATCTAGAAGAAAATGCTGAATGAAAAACTGAGAACGAGCAAAATCAGGATATATAAATCGCAGATTTTTTGAGGGCATAAAGTCTTTGACCAACTAAATCACTTGCCATGAAGTCTGGCCCTCGCTAGTTGCAACGCCCTTCCCCTCCACCAAATAAAAGCTATGGCAGAATGCAAGAGACAATTAGGTCACTCTCTCATTACTTCCTTATCTGGTTTACGAGTGACGTTATCGCGGGCGTCTCTGGAACTTAATCTAATATTTTATTTCGAAGTGACGCTGGAAAGAGGAAGGAATTTCATGGTTCTGAAGCGCAAATAAAAAAAAATTCACTGTATGATAATGTAATTTCCATGATGACGCATTTAAATATTTATTTGCTTCGTTTATCATGTAATAATGCAATATTTTATCTAAATTATATACTCTTAATTACTTATTAGTCCAATTGCCATCACATTTAGAATTTATTTATGCCGCCACAGTGAGGTATTTATGAATTAATCCAATGCCAGATGATAAGGTTGAGAATCACATTCCGTGAAGTATATTTGTTTAATTCGCGTAGAGTACACATGGTAGGTACCAGTTTGGAGAACAGTTGGTGGGTGTGAGAAGGTGGAATGGATCAGTTCCCGGACGATGATTTAAATATTTTCTAAGGACACCACCGTAGATCTTTGGAAGATTAGTGTTACTGGAATAAAACAAAACCATGTCTGCCGTATGGTGGATGAAATTAAGGAATGTTCCATTTTGATCAGTAAAACAATTCTCTGAAATAGTATATCTTGTCTGCGGAAATCTGTCAACATTCAGAGAACTGATTTGCCTTTCGTAAATTCCCGCCATTACAGCTTTTTCACTTGTTGCAGATTAAGTTAGCCTGATGTCAATATAAGCTCTTGCTCATTAGACTGGTGTCATGCAAGCACGAACATACATATTAGGTGCTTGGTTCAAAGTTCAGCGGCAAGATATTAATAGGTACCAGATAACATTTTCGCGTGACGCCGACTTGAGACTTTCTGTTTTAAGATAAACCCTGCTTAGGTCAAAAATATGTCCTGCAACTAAACAATCTACAACGAAAATAAAATTGATAAAAAAAAAAAAGGTTCCAGTACCCTCTCAAAAGGGTTGAGTCACAAGAGCTATTATTAGATGAGTTTTGCATTTCTCATAGTTTAAGAGTACGTACAGTAAAACACACACTTGTATGACAACAAGAAATAACCATAATGAGAATTCTCCAAGAATAGCTCACAATGGAACGTCAGAGAGAGAGAGAGAGAGAGAGAGAGAGAGAGAGAGAGAGAGAGAGAGAGAGAGAGAGAGAGAGAGAGATGAACCCTTACAAAAATATACCAGAAGAACAATATATCGCTGAAAAACAAAACTACACGAAACCTTCATAACGCGGTAAGAAGATATATACTGTAATTGATACCTTCAGTCCAATTAACGGTAGTTAACTAGAACCAGGAAACAAGGAAAAAGACGACTAGACCAGTCTAAAAATCCCTGTTCCAGCACGCAATTCCCTCTGAGGTATCTAAGAACGTGGTAAGCGTAAGTCGTCGAATAATGACATTCAGTACAAAGCATACCTCCGCCACTGCCACCCATCTGTTATTATATGAACTTGAACTATATATGAACTTAAACTAATGAACACATTAAAAAAATTCTACGGTGCTGGACCGCCGAAATTGATTTGTAAAAGGCAGATCACATGAAATGTTGCGAAATTATCATCGGATATCATTCGTCTTGATTAGTCCAAGTCCGTTCATTCAACTTCGAGATTGATTGACTGATTAACTGAAAGTTCTCTGGCGCCGTGGCATCATCAGTCTCGAGATATTTCGTAACCATACACACGCAGATGCAGACAAAAGAAATTGCCTCCTTCCAACCTACGGATTTTGCTTCCGTAAAATCAAAACCACCCTGCTTTAAAGGAAGCACGATGAGAGATTTCATGCCTCTTTTTTTTTAAAGGTTTTAAAAGGAGCAGCCGGATCTGCAAGGTTTTTATAACACGTCCACTCCTTTTCGCCCGTAAAGAATCTTTACTCTCCTCTGAGTGCAGCCGCCGTGTGCAGTAACTGAGGCAATAACAACTCCCACCACAATATTACTCTCTCATAAAGCCCTGTGCGCAGATGGCTCCAGTATAGACTTTTGAGGGGCAGACACGGCCCTTTTGGATAGGGAGGAGGGGCAGGGCACCACTGGCGCCCGTGGGTAACGACTGGGCATCCGCGTCCACAGACTTAACTGCTCATTCACCATACCTGAATTTCTTGTACGCTATGCCTAATGGAATATTCATGATGTTCAAAACCTATAAACCTTCAAATCCTTCTCGATTATTTCTGTTGCTACGCGGGGTTTTGCAGGCAATTCCTTTCAGCTGTATCCTTTCCTATATGTTCACTACATTATTTGTACTGCAATCACTACGTGATTCGTTTTCTTCGAACTTATTATTATTCAGCAGATGAACTCTATTCATATGGAACAAGCCCACGAGGGCCACTGACTTAAAATTCAAACTTCCAAAGAATACAGTGTTCATTACGAAGCAGTGAGAGGAAGTACAGGGAAATACAGAAAGAAGAGATCCCACGCCTTGAAAAAAAATGAATTAATAAATAGATAATTATAAAAAATGTATCAAAATACAAGAAAAATAGTATTAGGGCAGTAATGCATTGCATTTTCGCTTGAACTTCATGCAAATTTGTTTAATATATTTCGATTTCCACAAAAGAAATTTTCTCTTTATTTTTACATTCTGAGACTGCCAAATTCATCAACATCCTCCTTCTTTAGTAATAGCAGATAACATCAATTTTTGGTTTGAAGCACACACAGATAAGTAACTTGCCTACTCAGAACGAATTTTGCACTGCAAAATGTTTGTTGTCTTAAAAGTTTTCCCCCATTGACTGAATGGTTTTTTCCCGCGCACTACAATACAACAACAATGGTCAGTGATACCAAAGAAAAAGATTATTGATAGAATAAAATTTTATTTATGTATAAACAAGATCACGCAATTCAAAAACTAATACATAACCTTTACTTTATAAAATCAAGAAATTATACATAAGAAGTAAAATATTTGGGAAACAATGAAAAACTAAAAATTCTCATAAGGGCAACAAGTTAAATTCACCTGCCAAAAACAAAAGCAGTTTCAAAAGCCAAGAATGACATAGTGACCCTCTTTCACGTAGAGTATGAGCAGCAGCCCAATTCTAAGATCTCATTTAGTCATTAATTGGAAATACGCTACAAAAATATTTCTGAAGACATAATCCACTACTTTACTTCAAGGTGAGATATAAGATACTGCACCCTAACGTTGCGATAAAGTTCTAAAAAAGAAAAAAAATGTAGCAATATAAAATTCTGAAAGCAAAATATATAAGCACGTTTCGCCCTATAATTTGAGGAACTGTAAGGAGAGAGAGAGAGAGAGAGAGAGAGAGAGAGAGAGAGAGAGAGAGAGAGAGAGAGAGAGAGAGAGAGAATGAACAGCATAAGACGATATTCGGACCTTTCATCACACATGATCTTAAGGATTGCAAAACCAACACTTTCATAAATGGAGATGATTTCCTCATGTAACCGGGAGAACTGATGAAAAAAAAATCCTTCAAAATTTATCATTTATCATCATTATCATTAATTTTTTCCCTAATGAACAAACATTAATGAGGAACAAGCATAAAAGGCCTTTAACAGGCAAAAGAAACTTTAATGTCGAAGCAGTGAAAATGCAGATTTTTAAATTTTGTTTCAATTTCCTAAATCTATGTAACTTAGGCTTCACAGCCTATAGTTAGTTCACTTTAAATAGTTATTCTAATTCAGTTCTGTGACCAAATATGATCTTTGAAAACTGGTATAACTTGATCTTATAACTTACTACCATTCAGCATCGAGTCAAGGCACAGTATGTATTAGAATATATGGGTTTGATTCCAATATCAAGTATAATGATCAGTCGTTCAATCGTCGGCTCTCTTGCGTCACTGTAAACCACTGCACTTCAGGGTTCTTACAGTACTTTCTGATCTCAATAGCTTTGTACTGATCTTCACTAATAAAGATTTCTCTTGGTTTACAATGTGCAAAAATTGCCGAAAATCCTTGGAATTCTTTTCACGGCAGAAGAACACCACACTTTAAATCTAACCATAGCCATTTTGAGAATGAGCCAGATGATGGCGTTAATGGTTTCCTTCTCAGGCGATGTCAAAACACCTCCCATTAGACTTGACAGATGGCAGAGTTCCGCATTTTTATCAGCGAAGGGTTGAAGGACTGGTCGTATTGACTGACTCTCGATTTCACAATTCCACAAAGCATTTGGGAATATGGTCTAGAACGTTCCACGCTCTTCACAACAAACATATAAACATACTGCTCATGCAGTAATATATACTTAAAAGGCAAGAAGTGGCTCTAACGACCGAAGTAAGTAATAGCTACAGATTTGCTATTTTTCTTTTATCTCTGTGTTCAATCTTGTAACAATATGAGCAATCCATTCTGGATAATAATAATAAGCACATTCTGGATAATAATAATAATAATAATAATAATAATAATAATAAAAATAATAATAATAATAATAATAATAAATTGTTCTGATTCGTCTGTAAAGATAAGATAACATTATGCGCACAAGTGCGATTGATTCTTATCCTTGAATCGTATACCCTTTTAATCAGCGAGAGCTGTGTATTTATTAGATCAATCCAATTCTCTTTAATTAGAACATAAAGACTACACGATATCTTGGTACCATGATCTGAACATATTAAGAACCAAAAACCACTAAACCAATACCTCAAGATCTTTTTAATGCTTAAATGATAATTTGCAAGTACTCTCTCTCTCTTTTTCCGGTGTCCCCTCCTTTAATAGATGAATGTACTGACTGGCTGAAAGGCACCCATTCAGAGAGACGGATTGATGATGCTTTCAGAGTAAACACAAGGCGACCGAAACTCTTACTCAGGAGAAAGCTAAGGTCCCTGGGGGCTCTGTAGCCTCACTGGTGCCGTCGCACTAATAAACATCTGGGGCAGATGGGATAAGGGGGCATTGATTCCTCGGCGGGACCAGCAAGCTATTGAAAGGGACTAGAATTACTTTAACCTGGTTATCGATGAAATCCTGCTTGAATCAAGTAGTGCTATCACCTCTTTTAAGCTTTATGATTCAACGTTATAAAAGAGCTCATGATATTTGAAGCAAGTCTTTCCAATCAAATGCTATATATCGTTACAATTACAATAAGGACAGCATGAAATACAACAATAGCTATATAAAGGCACTGTTACAGACAGTCTTCTTTTCTTCTTCTGAGCATAATCTCTAGTCAGGGTCGCTGTTTCTGATAAGCCTTTTCCAGGTGTTACTAACACTCATTGACCGGCTTAATTAATAATCAGTTTTACAGATGTTATAATGAGTGATGCCCTTATTGACTCCGACCTTCCCTATCCGGGATGGGAAAAGATAAAAATCTTATACCATTAGAGACAATAAAACGAGCTATTACTGTCCACTAACGGTGAAATTTCATAACGGCTTTGACTTGGGAAATTCACTGAATGTTGGGCTGGCAAGTATAGTAATTCAGTCTTTCGTTTGCATTAGGACAGTTAATATTTCTGTAAATTAGTCATCGCCAAGACAACCTCGAGACATACCTAAATGACAATAATTTCTTCTCGTATCACTGGATGGCTACACATGTCCTACGTTGAAATTCGAGTAATCAGATGCATTTCACTTATTATTTCAACAACCTGAGTTCATCACCCAGTTACCAATACATTCAGACATAATAAGAACGAGTGATGTGTTTAAAGAAACACCAGTTATGTCCCTGATCACATTCAATGAGGACGCATTGTCTGACCACCGCCAACCCCTGACAAGTATGCCATCCACAACAATGCATCATTTCGGTGTCAAAACATAAGAGGCATATCAGATTCTGGGACCAAACTCGGTGCAATACGGCAAGGTATGATTACCTCCACCGAGAGCTTTATAGAGTTTTCATACCTCTCTCTCTCTATCTCTCTCTTTTTTTTTTTTTTGGGGTGGGGTGGCCAATTGTTGTGACATAAAACTATCTGAACACAGACGTCCTAGTTATTTATCACTCCCGTAATCTCACATCTTTGTAGAGAGAGAGAGAGAGAGAGAGAGAGAGAGAGAGAGAGAGAGAGAGAGAGAGAGAGAGAGAGAGAGAGAGAGAGAGAGATTGCCTTTTTTTCAAGACATTAACATCACCTACAATGGGAAAACAATTGCCTTCGAAGTACTTCGCCAACCCTTTTAAAGAAGCATAAACTTGGCTACACGAATAATCTTAACTATTCGCAACTTGCCGACAGACGTACATAACTATCATACTATCCTTCAGCACTCGCTCCCAAACTATCCCTATACTCTCACACTCGGATACCGTTCCCTTAGGCAGTCGTAACGTTTTGCTCTATTTTTCTTAGGGGATATAACCCCTCTTGGTTCTGACTGGCAGCTGTGATAAACGCAGATCCTGGCTCTTGGGGGCTTATAAAGGTGAGTGACCTCGTCCTGAGAAAATTTATGAGACGCCCCAGTGGAAAGTTACTGCTGCATAAAAAAAATAAGATAAAAAAGCAGCCGCGGAAGAAAATATCGGGGAATTCAGATCGTTTTAAAAGAGATAATACCGAGATAATTCTCCGCTTAACTTCCATTTATTTTATAGAATTGTTTTGCTTTCTACAAGGTACTGAGTCTTCTGTCAACAATAATTCTTTATAATGGCCTTGCTTGCTAGCAGCAGGAAGGAGGGTGTATCCAGAGCGGTCGTGACCCCTCCTAATTAGCAAATTGGCTGTAAGGGAGCAAAACTCGATTGATAAGCATCAGTGGATCCCCGACACAGGTTTCTAAGCTTCCTCCAAAGCCAAACCTCCCGTGTAGCAGATTCATATTATTCCTGTCCTTTACAAGCTGTGCATGGACGAGATGCAAATCCAGGAACCACTCCCATTATTTCTTATCTGCATTTGTATTCTCCCTTCACAATATTTGAGATTAGGAAGGAATTTCGCCAGTAATGCTTTATTTACTCTCAAGATTTCCAATAAAAATTATCATATATATTGTCTTTTATTTCTCCAGACATTTGCATTTTTAAAAAGGTCCTTCAACATCGATCTTTCATTATTTTGAATTACTACACAAAATATTCAAGATATTTCACAAGTAAACAAAAACTTCTACAAAGTAAATTTTTTTTTCTAAAATCAATACTGCTAATAAAGGACATTCCAACTGCACACTGTTATGATAATTCCTACAACTGAAACATGTTCCAATGATTTATTTTAAGGCGGAGAGGACATGCATGATGACAAATCACTGATAACAGTAACAGTAATTTTATGTCTACTCAGAAATGCAGATCACAAAAGAATGCTTTTGCAGGATTGCAACCAAAAACTCAGCTAGTTGTCATGGTTAGTCTTCTGTCTGGTTTTCAGTCATTTAATCACTCTGACTTATCAAGGGCATGATGAAACTATTTAATACAAGTCAATTTGAGAAGAAAAACGAAAGTATTTAAGTGGAGTCGTTTTCTTTGTGGTTAAACCCTTGCAGCTTTTCGTCCACCTCTTCTCCTTCCTGTTTTATATTAAGCCTGGGATAAATAAGGCCACAGGGTTGCCCGTCCCATCGGCCACAGCATATAAAAATTAAAATCTTTCCTGCTTTCGTTTCCTTAGTAATTACGGGCATTCTTTCTTTACAGATGGATAAATTCACAAATGTTTAACGGCGTTAATGGCTAACATAGCTGCAAGAAATATGAAGCTGGAGTACACTAAAGCAGCATGGCAAGTTATGAAATTCGGGTCTGTGATATACCTTCTTCTTGAAAAGGCAATAAGAGCCTGAGTTTCACTTATCTTAGTAAGAGTCTTAAACGTAAAACGGATTCCTGTAAGTATGCAATAATTTACCGAAGAGTCGTCAACTTTCGAAAATGGATTATGGTACAAAAGTATTTATGGCCATCATCATTTTTTCTCTGATTCTAATGATTAAGAGTGTGCTTTCGATTCTGTTCTTCTCTTTTTGAAACGAGCCTCTTTCCAGCGTTTTCGGCGGATCTGGACAGAATAAGAATGAATAAGATATAGATGTTAATTTATCGCCTTGCTCCAGCTAATCTGTTTTGATGTTTAAGTATCTTACACCAGCAATCTACACAAGAACCTGTCTTTAATTACCAATTAAAACTTGTTTATGAGTAAGAATACTTTTTTGTAAATCCAGATAATTCTTAACAGCAATTTACATTTTTCAACTAACATTTAAGTCAATCAAGAAGTTATCACTTTCAAGAACGAAAAATCAGCAGTAGAAGAAGGTGTATCTGCAAATGAGTCAGACAGCTTAAAATATCAGAAATGTGATGCTGATAGATGCCTACTGCTGTTAAATCAAGCTGGCTTCGTGCCTATTTGGAGTATTATTTCTCGAACAAGTCAGAATCTGGGCCCTTCTTAATTGACTGACCAAGGTATGTGCATTTAAATATTACTCTTAGTGTGAGCGCATCTGTGTTTTTCGAAAGCATCATCACGTGAGATAATTTAGTGTAGTTTCCTTTTTCGTCTTTTATTTGATATTTTCTGCTGTAATTCATATTCGAAGACAAGGTCAAGTAGTTTTCCAAAGAAAAGTTCTGCTAACAACGGTAAGCGCACGAATCTGAGGAAAGCTTTCCCCTGAGATTTTGGAGACTTGAGGGAGTAGGTCTTATTCAACTTACTGTATGCGTGTTTAGGTTTGTATTATGATGGAAGTGCATTTAAATGTTTAATTAAGAAGACTACGACACTTTGTAATATTCAAAAGAGTCACACCTCGCGAAAAAGTTAATATTTTTTTCATCTCCTTGTATAGGCTAACAAGACACTAGGCCCCGTCTTCGGAACCAGTCAAAAAAAGGGATTCTTTGAAGTACATTACAAAGCACATTCTCATGTATCAATAATATGCTGTACACACACAAAAAAAAAACACACACACACACACAAACACAACTGGGAATGTAAAACACTGAGGGCAACGTGGGTCCTTCCTTTGTAACAGGCGACCTTGAGAACGATGCAGGTTAAAAAAAAAAAAGTCATTATATCACTGGTGACCTGTCAGTTCAACACTACAACTACCCCACCTGGCCCTCGTTGAGCTGAAATTCACCCTCTGCCTGTTTGTCTGGTGTCATAAAAAATAATGATATCGCGTTGCCTTAAAAAAAACTTATTTCAGGTTCCTGAAAAACTTAAATTTTAACTGAGAGAGAGAGAATTTCCGGAAGTTACAGTCCCCCTTCCACCAAATTTTCGTTTAGGTTCTGGATTTCCTAAAATATGACCCAGATGCTATTTCCAAAGTATTCTAGCTTCATCTTTGTCATAGGTCTCCAGATTTTTCTAAATATGTCTACACAACTCTTTCGCCTTCGTTTTACATGTCATGTATTGCTATCCTACAATTTTGATCGGTCCTAAGTATCACTCACTCGCAGAACGTGGAAATTCCAGTGTTTACTGAAACATTTAAATTGGCCCTTTTCTTTAAAGAAAGTGTTGTTATTACTTAATTAGATAATTCTACTGATCTACTGACCAAAAAATTTTCCTGCAGTGGCAGGTTTTGATTTGGACAGAAATACTCGTAGCGATCTTATCGCCCTGAAAAAATAGTGCATTCTGGAACTGCCCCCTCAGTGAAAGCCAAACTAGTTGATTGGTTTCTAACTTCCCAATTAATCTTCCAATCATCATGAAGCGGAGTGATTTTCCAACCCAAAATCATTTACGTTGGGATATCAGAAGAGGTTATAGGAACCAATTTAACAGCATCATTTTAGTTTGGATTTATGTTTTGCTTCAGGAGTGCAGTAATTGCCGAATGACACTTTTCTTTGTTTAAAGCACTCACTTGCTCTTCTTGGCATTTCGTGCGTCTTTGAACACGGTTGCCGCTCACACTAGATTCCTAAGATCTGTTGTAAGTTTCTAAACATTGATTTCTGGAGTTAGGTTGTTAGCTCAGTGGTACGCCGTGAAAGTTTCGCTCACAATTAAAGACCCTACCTTGATTAGTACATATATATTAATAAATTAAAAATATCTCTTGGATAATGCTCAGATAAGACCGGACGCTTCTGCTTTAGTAACCAAAAAAAAAAAAATAAAATAAAATAAAAAAAAAATAAAAAATGCGCCGAAGTTTCTTTGGCGCAAGCGAGTTTTCTGTACAACGTATAATGCTGTATAAAACTATCCTACGAGACCGGCCAGCGGCTCAGTTGCTCCCCAGAAAGTGGTCAAGTTAAGTTCAGTAACACGCCTCCGTAAAGCGCTGCCTGACGCATGATCAACGGCTAACCTCAACCTTTAATAAAATAAAAACTACTGAGGCTAGAGGGTTGCAATTTGGTATGTTTGATGACTGGAGGGTGGATGGTCAACATACCAATTTGCAGCCCTCTAGCCTCAGTAGTTTTTAAGACCTGAGGGAGGACAGAAAAAGTGCGGACCGACAGAGAAAGCCGTCACGAGTTTTCTTTTACAGAAAAAAAAAAAAAAAACTCTGCCAGCATACTTCTTCATTATTATCTCAAGAATAAAGACCATCATACATTTCAAAAGCAAATCTTGCCAGCCCATCACGGCACGCCGACGAGATGCCATAGGTACTACATCATAAAGCAGCAAATTCCTACTGTTAATGACATAATGTTAAAGCGTTTTCTACTAAATATACCATCAAATCTCTCTCACACTAAATTATCCTTTGGTCAATAGTGCTTCAAGGTTATATGCGTTCAACAATTTTGTATTAACGAAAGCCACAAAAGGGGGAAGATGTTCATATAGAATAACACGAATCTATAAAACCTTCATACTGAACATATGCTTTTGTGTCAAGATAAAAATGAAGTTCTAGTGCACAGTGACCCATAATTACTGAGTAGCATTACTGAACAAAAAGGTGTCCATACACTCGCAAGTCACAAGCGGGCACCTGCACACGTTATAACTTGGAAAATACTGGGATTTTTTGCAAATGTCTTATAGCCCGTAGGGCAGCACCTCACGTGGTGCTCCTTAAGCACTACTTGAGGTTCTTTGCAGCGTCCCTTCGGCCCCTAGCTGCAACCCTTTTTGTTCCTTTTTTTGTACCTCTCTTCATATTCTTTCTTCCATCTTACTTTCCATCCTCTTTAACAACTGTTTCACAGCGCAACTGCGCGGTTTTCCTCCTGTTGCACCTTTCAAACCTTCTGTCAGTTTCCCTTCCAGTGGTGAATGACCTCACAGGTCCCAACGCTTGGCCGTTGGCCTAAATTCTGTAATCCAATCCAATCAAATCCAAATGTCTTACTTCTACTAATCGTATGTAATAGGATATAACCATGATTTCCATCCGAAAACCAGATATAATACACAAACTGCCAGGTTCAAATTCAACTGAGCCGGTTTATTACTATTAAACTGTAATACGAATATATTTGTATACTAATTCAAGACGACCGATTATAAGACAAACAAGTTTTGTTTTCGAAGAAACATTCAAACCCGATTCAGCATAACTATAAGAGAAGAAAACCTCATAAGAGGTACATCAGGACCTACAACAACAATGGTCTTTTTAATTAGGTAGGATTTGCCTCAGATCTTGAGTTTATGTTTATGAAATATTCTATTAATCTAAAATACTTATAAAACTTACATTATTATCTAATCAATCAGTTTGGAAGCAGTTTCAGATTTGACTGCCTTGTTATTGCAAGTTTAAAATGTCTAAATCAGAGCAGAACAGCCTCAACAAAAGAGCAAAGATACTGCTGTGTATCTACGCGCCTCCCGGTTACTGCATCAACAAGAAGGCTCTCGATAAAGACAGCGAACACAAACACCGCCAGAGTCTTCCGGCCAATTTGAATGATCTGTTGGTCTTGCATCGTCTCTGGTAGACTTACGAGAGACACATAACGGAAGCTCCAAACGAAGGATATTGACCCTCGTCCTCAAGAAGTAAGACTGAAGAGGATAAGACACCCTATTAGGAATGTTGCTAACTACACAGTCTGGCAGGTCTAAAGGCAACTGAATCCCTGGCTTACACGTGAACATCCCCTCCTACCGCACCACCAGCCGGCTGGACCGTCCCATCCCGTCCCTCCTCCCAGGCAAACTCCTGAGGCCATTGGGGAGAAAGTTCTTGCTTGATTCAGACCCGATTTTGCCTTCAAGACTGAGGGATGGGGCCGAGGAACAAGGAAGATTCATTGACCAAGACGTTAATTAGAATCACAAGAACTAGTAACTTCGTTACCTGTTGATTTTTCGTCTGTTAAATCTTCTGCTTCTTTTTCTGATAAGGACTTTCCAATCTGCAGAAGTTTTGCTTACTTGATAATGACATTTTACGCTTGCAATATATGAAGATTTGTCTATCTTGAATAATAATAATAATAATAATAATAATAATAATAATAATAATCTCAGACGATCTGACCGTCAATCACGAAAGTTGGAAAGCCTCCCTTCTTTGTATCAGACGTGTCCTCCTCCTCCTCCTCCTCCTCCTCGACCACCCAGTTCCAGAAGGTCGAAACCCGTCCGTCTCTTTCTTCCTAAAGCTCAGACCCCTCCCAGCAAAGCCTACCACCCTTGGGGTTTCCCGATGTTACGGCCATAATATTAATAATGATGCATTCCTATTCAAGCAATGCCTCAGCCGTGATATTTACGTCACAGGCTAATAGAGGTAAGCACGGACATAGCTGCATATATATTTGTGTTATTACAAAGCGAAAGAATAGCTTGTCAAGGAATGTAGGCGCATTAAGCGCTTTAATACCGGCTCCCTTATGCGCCCCCATTTTGGTAGGCTGGGTACCCGCCTCAGCGTTATAATAAATCCTATCTGATGCTTAAGAAGCATAAGGTAAATGGAACAACAGTCCGAGAGATTGCAGACAAATAAAAGGTGAGTAAAAGAAAACACATTTTGGGGAGAGAGAGAGAGAGAGTTGAGAATAAGAGTTAGCGCGGAAAACATAAATTGATATTGCTTCAATCACGGTGCTTGATGGACCAGCAAACTCTTCGCGTTCAAATCTTAAGATTCAAAAGACAAGATGGAAATTCGTCACCTGAATTAAATAAAGTAGACCGTGCCATAACAGAAATGGACAAACACCTTTACCGCAATTTTTATAAGAGAGAGAGAGAGAGAGAGAGAGAGAGAGAGAGAGAGAGAGAGAGAGAGAGAGAATCATTATCATTTATTACGCCACGTTCGGTGATGGTGGAAGTTTCTGCCTCGTATCTCAAACTATATCCGTTTAATTAAACACTGAAGGTAAAAAACTGCATATTTATGTGGCAGCAAGATATCAAATCTCTTACCGATAAAGGTCACTCAAAAATTTATTTTGTGATGGACGAATTTTAATAACGGATAATATATAAAACCTTGACTTCGATAATTACTCTAAATTTGTCTACGGCATTTCCTTGCAGCGTGTTTGCTTCTAACCAATGACAATGAGGTAAGTTAAACATCATGGAAATGACTTCTAATGCTTGAAAACGGCCGCATAAATATAACAATATGTAAAGTTTTATCAGCGTGAAGTAACGATAAAAAGGAAGATCCGGCTGAGAGACTCGTTGGGAATTTAAAATGTGCCTCGTAAAAAACTCTTGCATTTACATCAACCCCATAATAACTATTGCAATTCAGATACATATTCACATACCGTCCAGGTGTATCTTGCTTATGAGAGTACCTCCATTGTCAAAATCCGACGTAAAATAAAACTCTTCCATCGATGATTCAGAATCCAAGAAAACAAGGAAAAAAGACAAAATAATAAGTACTTCTATATAATTTTTCTTATTTATATGGAGCTTGCGTATAAATACTTGGTTCATTTTCCCTTTTCCTCTCATTATGAATAAAAAAAAAAATTCCCCCAGACACATCATCATCAAGGTCAAGCTCTGTTAAGAGGCCAAACCTCTTATTTGAATGATGGAGAGCCAGAAATGTTTAGGGAAGTATCGCTGTCAAAACAATTGTTTTCCAATCCGGGTTGTATTACTTTTATAGATATTGTCTTACCAACTAAAATTTCTAAGCGAGAGAAAATATTTGTCGTAATTCATGAACCACATTTTTTATACAGACGATTTTCCTTACATGATTCAATTAAATTTTACGTGAATGAAATTTTTTCACGTCTTATTCACAAAATAACTGAAAAACATCTGCGTCTTCTACGTCGTAATTCTGAAGCTCTACCTATCAGAAGACTTCTTCGAACTCACCTCACTTTCTTAAACATGGGACATATTCATACTTAGTTTAAAGCTCCCAATTTGGCAACAACGCCAAGTAAGATGCCCACCAAATGATAATCATGAACTCTCCAGAGCACAAAAAGGTAAGAGGTTGAGGTTAGGATTCGAAGAAGCGAGCAAATTCTTGTGAAACTGCGGTTTTACGGGAGTTTTACCTTTAGGTTCATCTGCGTCCTTTGGGTAATTCATTCAGTGCTGATTGATTTATGGGTTATATAATTTTCACCTTAGGCTGTTAGTGTGAATTTCAGATATGTTAAGTGCTTATTAACTTGACATTTGAACAAATATTTTGGTTCGACGCCTCACTTTACCTCATAAATAAACTTTTAAAAAGCTCAAAAGGATTGGTTCAAGTATGAAACATACAGAGAAAAAGGTACAACTGTGTCTGCTGAAAATGTCAAGGATTCAACCTTAGGCATTTGTACAGAAATGCAAATGGTTCTAATCTCCAGTGTTCCAGTTCAAGGTTTATGACCTTGTTAACACCAGAGATAAATTAATCAAATTTACTTTGATAACAAAACCTGCTGGATGCTGTAAATCTTAAGACTGCGGCTGCTATCAGTTCCTTGAAACAATTACAGGACAGTAACTGGTTCAGTTCAAACAGTTTTCTCGAAATGACAACTGCTTACTTCGAAATTCAGGTTTACATTATTTCACCAATACTCGAATTTGGGTACTCAGTACTCGAATTTGAGTACTTCATCAGTTAGTAAAATTAATCAAAGCTATTTTCGTGAAGTAAAAACAAATCAAACTGCAAATTTTTGAAATGGGCCCGACGTTTACATATTCTGTTTGTGCTGTAGGACAGCATAATCGCCAAAACTAATCTTTTTAAAGAACTAAATTAAGATGGCAAGGAACTCATACATCATTGCTGACATATTCCCGGATACGTAATCAAGTGGCCGTCTCTGGGACAACATTCCATACACTTTATTCCCGTCATCTGCTTAATTCGGGTTTGTTACATTAACTTCAGAGTTCAAGGACTACATTTATTTCGATCGTAGGTTAAGTATAGCAGGAATAATTTTCGTTATATTTTAAGCAGGCGGAGATCACAAGAAGTATCGCGTTTTATGAACGATTGGCGTAGTGACTTAAAAAAAAAAAAAAAAAAAACTCGTTTTATATATCTTACGTGATTCTCTGAAACTATCTGGCAAGAACAAGATGTGGAATGGAATGGAATGTAAAATTTAGGCCAAAGGCCAAGCGCTGGGACCTATAAGGTGGTTCAGCGCTGAAACAGAAATTGACGGTAAAAAGGTTTGAAAGGTGCAACAGGAGGAAAGCCTCGCTGTTGCACTGTAAATCAATTGTTAGGAGAGGGTGGAGAGTACGATGGAAGAGAATATGAACGGAGGTATAGTAAAAGGAATGAAAGCGATTGCAGTTAGGGGCCGAAGGGACGCTGCACAGATCCTTAAGTTAATGCCTTCAGTGCACCACATGAGGTGCACTGACGGTACTATCCCCCAACTGGGAAGAACAAGATGTGGAAACTTTGACATCAAGATTTTAGATAACTTAATTTTTCATCTCCAAAGTTAATCTGGGGGTGTTGATCACATTAGGGTGATCATTTTTCCTTTAGTTGATGTCACCGCCACAGCTGCATATTTTTTCTTCTTTCTTACCAGAATACAATGGCAGAATAATTGCAATCAATCATACAATCACCAAAAGCCAGATAAGCTTCCAAAACCTGTCAGTCAGTCGATCTGACACCAAAGGTAGTTCACATATAACTTCTACTCTATCTGATTTCTGATACATATCAAAAATATTTTCCCCTAGATTACTTCCTGCCAGAGAAGATATGGAAGAGAGAGAGAGAGAGAGAGAGAGAGAGAGAGAGAGAGAGAGAGAGAGAGAGAGAGAGAGAGAGAGAGAGGACATTTTTCAGAAGAGCACCTACTGACAAGAAAAGACTGCCTTTTATGCAATCGAATCAAATGATCTATCAGATTTGTTTCCTGAACGAAAGAAGTACAGACAAGAGTAAAAAGTCTTTTAAAACAAGTTACCAATTAACCTCTGCCATTTTCCTCAATATCTTCTCAGCCATAACCGTCTCCAAGGTCTTTTGGTATCAATCCTGCCTCCAATATTAAACTTACGAAATTGTGTGATACCACAGTCCATATTATCTATATACTGAGGACAATAATGATAAATCATCTTGATGGAAACCAAATAATAATTTACATGACCGAAGCACCAGGCGGAATCATTTAAAACCACAAAGATCATCCATAATAACCTTTCAGGATATTGCGTTCTATTCTGTAAGTCTGCCTTTCAAAGAAATGTTTCTGACAAAGTCAAAGAATAACCATGTCATGAAAAGACTAAGTCCCGTCTCTACAAATCGCAAATTGCCTCATCTTAAAAAATGAAGAAAAGCTCTTTTGGTTGTTGGCAAACTTCAAACCTCCTCTTTTTTTCAAAGATCCACGATATTGCGTCTCCAATGTACATGATAACACTTTTTGTCAATTACAAAACCTCAGACTCCAGAAGCTTTTTATCTACTTTGTGATGAAAAACCGAACAGTAATAACGTCCTATCTTTTGTGAAGGGGTGAACAAAAAATAACCATACTAGTGACAACAAGGATCTGCCCACAGAGCAACGCCCTTGAAATATAACCACAAATGATACCACCAGGTAAGATACCTGCTTGACGCTTCCTCACCCACAGACAAGGGAAAAAAAAGTCTAAGTGCATATTAGCCGTGGAAAAACACTAAAGTAAAAATGGCAAGCTTGCAAATGAATTAAGCACTCCTTAAAATTGCATATTGGCTTTCCATCTTACATTTTGACACTTTTCAACATAGGGAACCCACGAGAAGGGGAGAAATTTACCTGAGGAAAAGCTTACTATATTAAGTCTGGGAAAATGCTTGTTGCCCAACTCATGGGAAAATTAACCACCGCAATGTAAAATAAATCTATTTTTTAGATGGTGAATTTTCTTATTTTCTGAATACCGGAAGAAAAGGTGCATTGCCGATTGCATACTATTTATTGAAAATAGAAGGAAATGCTCCCTACACTCTTTTGTAAAATTGACGGAAAAAAACTCCGACTACACTGATCTGGGGGTTAGATTAGAATATAAAATTTAGGCCTACGGCCAAGCGCTGGGACATATTAGGTCATTCAGTTCAGCGCTGAAATGAAACTGACAGTAAAAAGGTTTGAAAGGTACAACAGGAAGAAAAACTTGCAGCTGCACTATGAATCAATTGTTAGGACAGGGTGGAAAGTAAGAGGAAAGAGAGAATATGAACGGAGGTACAGTAAAAGGAATGAAAGGGGTTGTAGCTAGGGGCCGAAAGGACGCTGCCAAGAACCTTAGTAATGCCTACAGTGCACCTCCTGCGGCACTAGCCCCCTACGAGAGCTGATCCGGAGAGAGGCCCATGCTGCGTAGAATGCCTTTTTCTTACTTCCTTTATCTGATCACAATTTTCTATTCGCCGTCTTATTGCAGCTTGGGCTTCGCCAGTGCAGGACGAAATTAATTTACTTAATCGAGTCTGAGGAGATATTCGTGTCACTAAGGAATCCATTATCATGGAGATTCTCGTTTTACAGTCTTGCTATTTCTCGCGTCTGTCGCTCTTGGGGTAAATTGAACTTCTTGTTCCTCCTGTATACCATTTCACTTTAATGAAGAAAACTATACCCGAGTTGAACTCTTCTTTAAGTTATATTTTCCTACCTCTGACTTCTGAATATATATATTTTTTGGTTTTCTACATACTTGCGGTCTTTCCTGATGAAGCGCTTTTTAAATGTATGTTCTGTTGCTTTTTTGGTTAGGCCTGTAAATTAATTCTCAATTTAATACCTCCATTAATGTTACCTTTCTCTTGTTCGTTTCAAGCCAATGGCCACGGAGAGCTTTATTGTTTCGTCCTGCGTTCCACTGAACACAAAATCGTTTCTGCAACACTTTTTTTTTTATTTCATGCGGTTAGACGGCCAGCTGGATTTTGGGTTCAAATTCGCTTGCAGGTCAGTGAACTTTGAGTCTATTTTTAGTGTATTTCTTAAAAGAGTCTTAGCTATTTTATCTTGTACCTGTACGACTGACAATGTCTCTAGCATTCTGAAGTCAAATGTTCCAGACATACACACACGTGTGTATATATATATATATATATATATATATATATATATATATATATATATATATATATATATATATATATGTATATGTGTGTGTGTGTGTGTGTGTATATGTATATATAGTATCTCTATCTATCTATCTATCTATATATATATAATCACTTTGTGTTCAACCTGCACAGCTGGCTCAACATTTCCTTTATACTGTCCTATCTAATCTTCTATAACACTCCTGAGTCTCTTCTTAATCTGAAACAAATAAATTGTTACCTTTCTTGATTCACCTAATTTAGGACCTTTGTTTCATCTTCCATCAACAGTTACATTTAGTTCCAAATGCCTTCACAAATACTGAAGTGCCTGGCATCGTGCAGTTGTTTTCATAATGAATGACTGTGATATTCATATTTTTTTGGTAAACTCTTGTGCCGCACTGCTCCAGAATGTAGATGTATCAAAGGACTGCTGGAAGTTTATTGTTATGACATATAAAACCTTAATTAAAAAAGAACTTGTCCTTAATTCACATGCGGTAAAAAAAATTCCAGTTTATGACATACAAAACCTTAATTAAAGAACTTGTCCTTAATTCATTTACATAAAAAAAAAAAAAACATTCTGCCTGATTCTGTGATGGATTCCAGTTCTGATGTTTGCAATGGCTGTGATTCTGAAACTTTATCTGCTATACAGGAGAAACAAGGGTTGAGGAAGTGATGGTGTCATGTGATTTTTCGCAAACGATAGTGGAACTTACAAGACTGACCCAGCGGATAACTTTAATAAGGCTCATGTAAAATTGAAACAAAAAGGACTTAATGATATGTCTGAAAAACATAAATGAAAAAGGGTAAGTTTCGGTCAAGTAGATAACATAAGTTGGACTCTCAGATATTAGCTTTACAGAGAAAAATTAAGTTAAGGCCAAAAAAAAAAAAAAAAACTAGAATAATTATTGGAAGAAAAAGGGTAAAAGTGAAAATTGCTTTTGAACTTGAACGTCAGAAAGAAAAATCAGAAGTAGAATTACTTGAGGCGTAAAGAATGTGACAGGTAAATTCTAATTTAGTGTTATACGGCATAGCTTGAGTAGGAGGAAAAATGCTGTCTGTTGCAGATCAAACAAAATTTATAGGTCAGGCTAGGATATTCTACAATAACTGACTTCAGAAGATTCTAAGAATTATATAATAACTGCGTTCAGAAGATTTGATACTGTAACGAACACTGTTTTACTAGCATATAATAAGTTTAAGAAACTTATAAACAAAGATTTCGTTGCTACAAACAGACAGCACTTCTGTGGATTTTTCGGTACAACTTTGTTTCTCTTTGAAAAAAGTTTTAATCTTGGATTAAAAGATTACATTTCCCTCAAAAATTTGATACCAGATCAACTTGAAGTTTGTGTACTTCCAGAGATTAGAAAACATTTTAATGAGAAGTAAGTCAAATAGTTAAATCAGGGAGCAAAACTGACTAATACATATTTCGTTACCCATTGAAGAACCTTTCAGTTTTCACATAATAATGAGGTTTTGAATGAAGGGAGATCAACTAGCAATAGCACTCTTGATTTTATCAAACTTGTTTTATTCAAAAAGCATCGCAGTCACTTAGACGTTCTTGTTGTATGAAAGGAAGGCATTGCATTACTGAGTGCCCCAGGTCAGAATACTAAAGTCTAAAAAATAAAAAAAATAAAAATAAATAAAAAAAACTGATGCTCATAGTAAATATATTTTTGATGCTTGATCCATGACTTTTGGAGAGAGAAGGTTGTTCAGTTTCACAGAACACATACAGTAAGTTCATTCTATTTCACACTTACATCACCAGAAAAAGTCCCGAAAGATGAATATTCTTTTTCACACTTTATTTTTCATGGACAGGTAATAAGCATACCTTAGTTTTACCAAACCACTGAGCTGATTAACAGCTCTCCTAAGGCTGTCCCGAAGGATTAGACTTATTTTACGTAGCTAAGAACCAATTAGTTACTTAGCAACTGGACCTACAGCTTACTGTTGAATCCGAACCACATTATAGCGAGAAATGAATTTCTATCACCAGAAATAAATTCCTCTAACTCTTCATCAGCCGGCCGGGGGAATTGAACTCCGGCCCATCGAGTGACAGTCCGAAGCTGATTATGGACATCTAATTTATGATGTTCAAGTTTTGCACAGTCTTTCACTAAATACCTTCTACTTTATAAAGAAAGTTATACTGGTGATCATGAATGTTAGCAGCCAAAGGGGTTATTACACATTACCTTCGGCACAAATTTATCTCGGAACTGATCTTACTGAAGCGCCAGTTAAAGAAGCTGTAACGGACAAAGCATTGTCATTACACGGTCTAGTTATAAGTTACCATCCAAAATCTGGGGAAAAATGTTATTCTATTCTGAAAATGAAAATAAATCACAAACTTTGTGTACACTTCCTACCTCTCAAAGTAAATGACTGGAGGGGGCTCCAATTTAAATGATTTACCCCTTACGAATAGTCTGATTAACGCATGACAGGAGGGTCCAACAATGAGTAAGGGTTTCTAAAGGGTAGTATAGACATCAGTGAAAGTCCCGGACTGTTTATAAAAAATGACGTGCAAATGAGAATGTATTTTTCTAAGCACTTTAATCCAAGAATGAGAGGCGATGACTACTCAAATATTAGTACCAAGACCTTTCAGAGACTTTACTATTGAAATGCTACATAATACGTTTTCTGGACACCGTATTTCTGGCTGAAAAGATAGAAAAATTTTTTTTCTTCTTTTGGACAAATTTAAGAAAATCATGTTTCTTATTTTGTTAAAACATGTAAAATACGTCAACTTACGGGGAGACCAAAGAAAGTTTATCGTACAAGTCGTTTGCACCCTATTCCAGCCGCTGAAGATCCCTTTCAGATAATTATTATTTATGTTGGATCATTACCAGAAACTAAGAGTAAGAATAGATTCACTGACCCCTTATAGTGACTCCTTTCTTCAAATTCATATCATGTTCTATTACACTTCAATAAGGCAACCCCGTCTAATCTTCCATAGTCGAAACCTATGGCTTCCATTTAACTTTGTAACCTTACAAATGCTATCATTCATTTTTCAAAATCCCCAGGTAACGAAAGCTTCAAAAGCAGCAAAACACAGATTCAACTGTAAATATCAGCTCCATGGCCCGCCCTTCCTCTATATTCTTCCATCGCTTCATCCATAAACGTGATGCACCTGCGCATCACATTTGTGGATACATTCTGCTTAATTCCTGATCCCAGAAGATTAATTAGGTAACGTCAATCTGCTCCACATAATGGATGCCACGAAACGCTGATCGCTTTAAAATCCCTTAAGGACCATGGTATCGGATGACTTTTCAATGTGGTGCAGAACGACCCAAAAAGTTTTAGACCTGAAACTAATTAGACAATGGCACGTTTTTAATGTAACTTCACAATAATATCGTCCAGCACGCCCGAAATTCTATTTAGCTTAAAAATGATTACTGACTGATTGATTTAATGTTCTCTGGCATCGGGACAACTAAGGTCATTGACGCGCTATCATTTGTTGAGAATGACGAAATTTATATACAACCTAAGGACGATGGCTATGGCTATATATATATATATATATATATATATATATATATATATATATATATATATATATATATATATATATGTATATATATATATATATATATATATATATATATATATATATATATATATATATATATATATATATATAATATATTTATAGCTTTTGCAGAAGACCTGCTTCTGATGCAAATCTAAAACTTCCACTGGCACCGTAAACAACCTCTTCCCTGAGGACTCTGGCTTGAATGAACCGGCCATTCTCGTCTCGGGCCTCGGAGAGAAGGCTTCTCCTTAGGTCCCTAAGACTGGGGCATTCACTTAGCAAGTGTTTGATAGTCAAAGGGACCACGCAGCTTACAAAGAGGAAGAGAAAAGATTAAAACAAGAAATACATTATCAACTACGCATGGCATATGCCTTGGGCATTTTAATTTCTGCTGTCGGAAAAATGAAATTAATAAACACAAATTCTGTGACTACTTATATATCATCTCATTTTCCTCTCTCTTTTCGGTGGCCCGCACAAGCCTCACGAGCGAGAGATCCCAAATTCAATCACAGGCGATCTGGGCCCGTCACCTGAAAAACCTGCTGAACTTTTGTTGAATTGAACAGTAAGTCATGTGCTTGGTGGCCAGTCTACTACAGCAGGTGGCAAGTAAGGATCAAAAGAATAAACAGTAGCCACAAAATAAAAGAGCTCCTTCAAAATATTTACCAACATACCATTAAAAAGGGAAGGGTCTCACCATGGTAACCACCACCCAAACGTAGTAGAACTTTTCCTCAGTCTCTCCTTCCTTTCTTGGAGGAACGGGCTTGACTGAAAGTGAAGCGAAGGGGACGGGGAAGGGGAATGTCCGAGGACTACTGGGGAAGCGACGAGGAAGCGTCCTCTCACACTCAGAATATGACTTTTCCTGCGTGTGGCTTCGAGGGCCCTAAGAAGAATTTATGAGCAAATGTAAGTCAGCGCCAGTTCGCCCGGTGCATTTGTTTGCAAACGAGTCACTGGAGACACACTCAAGTTACGGAGGTATTAATGACTGTCCCTATGCAAATTATGCTGCTTATCAAGGAGAGCGTGGGGGAAGAGAGAGAGAGAGAGAGAGAGAGAGAGAGAGAGAGAGTAGTAAATTTTTTAACGTCTTATAATCGAAAATCGAGCAGCGGAGAGACAATTACATAAACCATACAAATATCATCAAGAATTAAAAATAACACATCTCGAGTAAAATAAGATACCGCAATATTCCTCTAATTGCTTGGTCAATTTCACAGTCTCTCTCTCTCTCTCTCTCTCTGGTTGCCTTTGTGGTGTAAAATGTAAGCTGTGACTTCCCAGCGAAGCTACATTTTATACGTCCTAGAAAAATACTGATAACTTATCTCAAAGTGAACTCGTCAGTTCCTCAATATTCAGCAACATCTGAAAGGCGTTGAAATCCCTTCATTTCTGGTCAGTTCAATGACCTTTCACAAGAACCAAGGAAAAAACAGAAAACCCAATATGGGAAAAAGTTAAAAGCTGCGGCCCCGTTAATCAAGCGAGAGAATGAAATAGCAGTCACTACTAATGCACCCATTAACGACTCATTATTAAGAAGAGAGACAAAAAAAGATAACGCGTTTAACGAGCAAGTAAGACGTTTGTCATTTCTGATAACGTTTCACCAATAGTTCCAAAAAGATTCAGAACGTAGTAAGTAAAGAGTAAATAGTCATTCAGAGATGTTCACTGGTCTCAGTTTTCATAATGATAATTACCTTACAAGAACTGAACGTGCATGAAAAAAAAGCCTGTACTGATGTGATATGAGGTGTTGTCAATGGAAATAAATAATCCTTGAAAGGAGAAAAAATAAAAAAAATAAAAAAAAACTACAACCTATTGACGGATTGGTAATGTCAAAATATGAGACTGGTCGTACTGCATCTGGCGACTAAAAGGAAAGGTAAGATGAAACTGGTCGGTTTATTATATGGCATTTTAGCAGGTATTATGCTGTTCAACGCGTCTATGAGAATGGTGTTATTTATGCGTGGGAGTCAAGGAACTCATAAAACAGCGTTTTGTTACGCGGATATGGGAATTAAAGAGAACAGGTTCTTCGCTACGCCTCACGCTCTTATTAATACTAAGCACTGTCATTTGGTGGATATGCTAAAGACATGTCAGTTCTATAATTATCAATAAGCTACAATTCCTACTGTAACTTAAACCTTCCCCGTACAAGAAAGCATAATGCTTTCTATTTCCCAGAAGCTAACATTACTGAAGACCTTCGTAATCAGATCTTAAGTGCGTATTTCACCTTCGCATTCGATAGAAGAGCAAAGACAAATCTGTGCTAGCGCCATTCATTTGTAGAAATAATTTTTAGCATTTCATTTTTCTTGAATTCATGCTTTCTTTAAATCTCACCTGTCGTTGATATGTTCTGAATGGCTTAATATCAAAGAAGTGGCGCCCGTTTAATTGCAAAAATTCACACACACATATACATATACATATACACATATATATATATATATATATATATATATATATATATATATATATATATATATATATATATATACATACATACGTATACATATATATAATTATATATAGATATATATGTATATATACATATATACGTATACATACATACATTATACATGTATGTATGAATATATGCACGTATTTAGTCAAGTAATACAAAGCAAAAATTTCGTAATCAACTGAAGTCTATATGTTCAAGTGCTGAAAGTGATTAAGGCTTTAAGTGGGAGGGAGTTCTAAGTAATGTCAAATATTGTTGGAATATTCTAAATTAACAAATATTTTGGAAATATCAAACAAGTCATGAATCATCACGATCTTTCAAGTAGGCACAAGCCTTGTCCCAAGTCTTGATCTACTTTTCACCTTCACTGGGACGACAAGAATATTATTCTTACTCTTTAGACTTATTATAACACTATTTTCCTTTTCTCCATGGTTTGCATATTCTTTCCTTATCTGTTGCATCTCATTTTACCTATGTTACATGACCTAACACTTTTTCTCGCAGTCTTTCGCAGGTAATTTGTTTCTCTTTTAAATAAAACCCTACCTCTATAATGCAATCATTAAATTACCACTTTTATTGCTACGATGGATGTTTGCCTGATAAGTATTTGCAAAATTTTCAAAGCGATTTTCTGTAAACAAAATGGTGCTTTTCTTTGCCCATACATGTAAGGCTCGAACTGCTCCAATATGGCGGACTGGTGACGTATTCTCAATCGCCCAATCAGGCGTTTAGGCTTTTATTTCTAGGGGAAAAAGATCTTCTCTAGAACGACAAATTTCCGTCAAGGGTTGAAAACTAACTGGTACATAGCTAGGCAGACCTAATTTTTATTATGTACTAAAGGTATACCTTTACCCACTGTGATAGAGCGAAGTTAAGAATTTTGAACATTCCATGAAAACACACACTCATTATGAATATATAAATTATTACACATACATACGATTAAATATATTACAACTCATATGCATTACAATCATACATGTACATATATGCAAACATTTGCCACGCAGTAACAAGAAGAATAAATATCTGAAGAATCATCAACTCTCACTTGTCACCCGGGGGATAAAGTGATGCACCCCATCAATAAATCAACGCAATTACTGTACTCCATCAGTGACCTCTGAAAATGGACCTGGACAAAAAAGCCGAGAGGGTGATTCACACCAGCACAAGGCATGACCCAGATCTCCTGAGGATCGAGGCTAAATGATTTGGGTGAAGGAACCCTGTCTCTATAAAGGGAAATGTCATGGTTAGGGATATTTGCTATTTCCGCATGGATGCGAGAAAGTGATTCTATTCAAGTCAAGACAAATGTATCAAAGCACCACGGCCATTAAAGCCCTTATAATATCTAGACTACGGAAAATCCCTTGCTGTACGACTGAGTTAGCTGGATGGCTCAAGAAAGGGCGAAGATAATGAAACGTGACATATATGCAATAGGTAAATTTTTCGAGGTGACTACGCTTTTGGAAGAAAGGTCTTCTCAACTCAGGAGCCAATTTCTGCTAAAAGTTATTAATCTCGGGAAGGCCACCTAATAAGCATATACGCAAACATACACACACAAACATATTATATATGTATATATGTACAGTATGTATGTATATTATGTGTGTGCGCGCCAAATTTCATGGAATACCAATTAATCCATTCTTCGAAATACTACAAATATAATCAAACCCAGATACTAGTTAAAATGTAAATTACCGCCAACGTCCTCGGCGTAGGAAGAACACTGAACAAATAATGTTAAAAGGGGAATACAGATTCACTGATATAAATCGAGTGAGTATCATCGGACACGCTCCCTGCAATTTCCATTGCAACCCTTTTAATGAATTGGTTTGTTGTTTCTGCTACCATCAAATGTACGAAACATAACTGACTGAAAGAGGAAGCATTCACAGAAATACAGGATAGAAACGATGCAATGTTGTTGTTGCTGTTGTTGATTAATCTCGCCTTGAGCCACAACGAGTTCCTGCTCTTAAGAGCCCCAGGAGGGAAATTGCAAGAAAGGAGGCAAGGACCGAATCCACGAATCCGCGTTACATTAGAGTGAATTGCTTTATTGTGAACATTTTCAGGAAAACAGCACTGGCTTTGGGGCTCATTCATGGATATCAGTCAAGCAAACGAGGGCCTATAGCTTTTTTTTCCCTTTACAATAAATTTCATTATTTAGTTAACATGAAACATCATTCTCTACGAGAAAAGGGGGACTAAAATCGTATACACCCATTTTTAATATTTAGCAAAAAAGAAAGACCTTGAAAGCGCATTACGTCATGCTTTTTCAGGATTTTTTGTCAGTAAATCCTTGCATTACCAATGTCACTTTATTGTTTATACGTCAATTCAGATATAAATTCAAATTTGAAAATGAATGATTTCCATGTCAGAGTTTGGTCTCGTGAGGGGATGGCATGATATAAAAGGACCCAGCCGTCCTCCTTGTAGTGCACATCATGCTTCACTATAAAAATAGAAGCTGAAAAGTGGTGATCGTTATACAACGCAACGGTTTGATCATTTCTTCACACAATTCATCTACAGAATGAGTTATTATCTACCCTCCTCTGTACTTCGTGAATCATTTAACTTTCCTAGCGTTAAGAGAAGCATGTTTTTCATTTCAGGCTGCACCTTCTTGGTTTCGGCTGACAAGGCTGCCTTTACCTCTTCAGCATTAAAATGCTAAACAACATCAAACTTGAACAAAATATAACATTTAGTTCAGGTTAATTTTTAAATTTCAACTTGGAATGTGCTCCAAAGGCTGTTTCGAAGAATTGTCATTCCTCGAGTCTCGGCAAAATTATGATAAATTTGTAAGAGTTTCTGGTTCGCGATTTTACTGCATGCCGTACTAAGAAGCTTAACGAGATAATCACTTTTCATCATCTTAAAATGCACCCGAGAGGATCGGTGAAGAAAGTCAATCTAATCGGTTAGAATAATTTGACAGTTTCTCTGTAATACACTGAAAAAAATATTAATACAAGTAAATAATTCGAAAATAAAAAAAAATTTGAGAAGAAAACATACTAATCATCCAGACGACTTGTCAAGAGCATTTTCTATCTGAATGACATCTGCAATTGTAAATAACTAAGTCTCTTATTATACACCTTTTAATTTTATTCTCTCTCCAAATTTAAATAGCTTTTGGGTGGTGGAACTGAAAAATCTTGTGCACTGAAAGTGCCACACAGAGAACGAATCTCTCGTATTATATGACAATTTATTCAAAGGTAACCAAGTAACATGCTTGGCTTCATCATTTCATAACGAAATACATATGAATATTCAGTGACACACAAATAAATTCGGTGAATGCATTTATGTGTATACAATATTGTCACGTTAAACTAAGCTCGTTCCCTTTTGTGGATTGCTGCCTTTACCTTCAAGTTTTTTTTTTTTGATGTTCTCGTCGGTGAGCTGCCGTTTTTCTTTCGCCAGTCGGGTCTGGTAGGGCAGCGAATAACGAGCAGCAGGCAGTTTTGAGTCGACGTTGGTCGAGTTTTTGAGCAAAATTGGATTCAAGTGACACACCAAATCGTGTGAAAGCTGCTCATCTTTGATGACAGCGTGAGGCTGTCCTGAATCGGGGTTTTCTGGTTTTATTTTTGTCCCTGTCGTGCAGCTGAGGGCATGGAGGACGTATGTTGTTTATTTTTTGCCTTTTGTTTAAAGCTACTTTTGTTTAACTTGCTTTTGTTTAGTGCTGCCTCTTGGTTTTTTTAATGGTTTCACTTTTTAAGACCTAACTAAATAAAAAAATAAATTAATATTAATTTTTATTGTTTTTGTTGTTTTCCTTTTGTTTGTTACATCTGTCAAGGTCAATTTATGTTAAAGAGACGGCCCACTCGGGTCGTTACAAATATGCATGCTTGAATTTCTACGAAAATTAAATAACTAATAAAATATATACAATTTACCTTGTTTTCTCTGTAAGGTCAATTTGAGACTCAAGGAATTTCTTTTCCTGCAGCAAAACCAAGAAATTCGAAAAACCACTTTTCTGAGCAAAGGAGTAAATCCTTTTAGGTTCATCCATTAAAACCAGCATGTGGAGACGCTGCTGGAATGACCTGTACGGGAAGGCATTAAAACATACGAAAAAAACTAAAAGAAAAAATTAATTAAAAGTTCAGCTACGGTGAAGCAGAGACGCGCATTGCTTGAAAAAAATTCAACCATAATCAGAAAGGGAGATAAAAATACAACCACAATCAGAAAGGAAGATATAATGTAATAGAATGATCGTCAGTAGTAATTACCATTCCGCACAATATCCCGAAACAAAACATTACTTAGTTGGGATAAAAAGCGAAAATATTTCTGTAAGTAATGTAAATAAAAACAATAAAAAAAAACTCAATATGAATAACTACGCACAGCACAAAGAGCTCTAGGCGCCCGCGCGCACACGCACACACATAAAAAGTTATGTCTGCATTTACGTATGTATATGCCTACAAAATTTATAAAAGCTTTGTGTTTGTGCATAAGCATGCAGATGCTAGAATAAAGAAACGACCATCGACAGAGATAAAACTGTGCGAGCGTAAGGGCAGCTGTTCAAACATACTGTATACGCCAAAAGACAAGGACGGAGGAGAGGAAAATCTGCAAAAAATTCTTCGGCACCTGAGGCCAGCCAAGGGAAAACATAATATCGACGAAACGTGACAGAAACCCTACATTGTAAAAGCGTTCGTAAATGTAAATGTATTGAGAGAGAGAGAGAGAGAGAGAGAGAGAGATCTTGCAAGGAATTTCCATGGCTAAATACTTCTTTAATTAAGAGAACCACAGAAAGGCCTTGGTCAATCATGATGTTAAAAAGCCGCTCTTGATCACTACTACAATCCTTGGGATAGGTCAGGATTCCTTCAGTGACGTTCAGCACTGCTAAATTCGCCTTAAATTACTTAGGAATTTATTTATTGACCTCTTAATTTTTGTACAGGTTTTTTCCAGGAAAATCCACACCCTTATACCGGTATGTTGTTAGCGCTTGAAAGATAGCCCTTGGTGAATGCTTGTGGTAAACATGCAGTCCGCAGCATAACACACACACACACACACTCACACACTCACAAAGAATCAGGGGAGCTTCTGCATGAAGAGTAAAAACCAAAAAGCAAATTCACATGTTGTAAGTGAGAGAGAGAGAGAGAGAGAGAGAGAGAGAGAGAGAGAGAGAGAGAGAGAGAGAGAGAGAGAGAGTGTTGGATCGCAACACCTGATAGTCTTATGAAGCTCATGTGAACATAGTTTGGTCACCCTCCGCTATATTTGCATACTCTTCAAGTGGCAAATGATTGGTTCGTAGGAAAAATTAAAACGAAGAATTCATTCTTTCTCCCTTCCTCTTTCTCTCATCCAGTAAAATTAACACTGCGTTATTAAAAAAAAAAAAAACAGTAAAACGATGAATATTGACGTGGGACCGCTGCTTCGCTCGCTACAAAAAGCTCGCAAGGATTAAGATGACTGCAAATGCAGAGAAAATGAATAAAAATATCACACAAGAAGAGTAGTTTCGCTCTGTCACACAAATACTTGAGTTTTAATTCACACAGCACATATGTGCATGAATTCAGTATGCGCATGCAAATGTGTATTCACTATGCACAAATGACTATGTACTCTTCAACAAAAATGGGTGTGTACTCGGTAGGCACAAATGAACATGTATTTAGAAGGGAGAATATACTTGCGCATTCATCAGCTTCATCGTCGTCATGATCATGAGTCTCCTGTACTCTGGCAACTCTGAGCATTCATCTCCATTCTCTCTTCTCCTCTTCAGTCTTGCATGTGATCCTTCATATAATTCACCAAGAATTATACTCTTCCCTCCTCACGAAATCTTACATCACAATTAATAAAGATTCTCTCAATTTTTTTTTCTTATTTCCACTGACCACTCATTTTTCTTTCTTTATCGCCACCTATATATATATATATATATATATATATATATATATATATATATATATATATATATATATATATATATATATATATATATATATATATATTTATATATAAATATATATATTTATATATATATATATATATACATATATATATATATATATATATATATATATATATATATATATATATATATATATATATATAATAAGGAAAGATTCTATATATATATATATATATATATATATACATACACACACACACACACACACACACATATATATATATATATATATATATATATATATATATATATATATATATATATATATAGAATCAATATAGAATCAACGAGGGTAGAAGGTCTTATCCTCCCAGTTTTCAGAGAGTCCTGAGGTTGTTAGCCCCACCTACTTTTCAACCCTTGTGGTGAACCACCACAACTAATTACCCGGTCAGCAACTTCAGAGCCTGGGTCAACGGTCACAATAGGTTTGAAAAATGCCTAAAGGGCTCGACCTTGGCTTTTCTGCTGATGAGGCACATATTTCTATCATGGTGATGTGATAAAAATAATCATATATTATAAGATATATGTATGTATATATATAAATAACATATATATATATATATAATAATATATATATATATATATATATCTTAGTGTGTAAACATGCATACTATATATAGAAGATATATATAATTCAACCATTTCAAAATTGTAATCCAAGTAACATAAAAAAAATAAAACTGCTTGCTTTTAGAGTGCCATGTTGTTACCTGAAAACTTGTTCAAATATCCAATCTCTTTTAACTCCTCTGATGGCGATCAAATAAAGATGGCTAAGCGTCTTCGCTGAAGTGATATATGCGCTGCATTTTCACTTTCTAAACTTGTACACAAACTAAGCTTTAGTCATACTTGACCATCAAGTCCCACAGCGACCGGATCGGGATGAAAAACGAAGAGCGCAGTCTCTTCCATTATTATTTGTTTTCTTATCTGTTTAGGTTTCATTAAACATGAGAACACTTACAAAGGTTTTAGGATTACTCGCCCCAGTCATGACCATTCTCATTTTATGAAAGTAAGTAAGGAAATCTGACATCTGTCACGGAATGTTTGAATAATAATAATAATAATAATAATAATAATAATAATAATAATAATAATAATAATAATAATAATAATAATGTCTTATTTTTTGTACACTGACGACTAATAAATTTTTATCCACATTTAATGGGCACAATAATGCTTCCTTCTATGTCGAGAAAATAATGGCGTGTCCATCAAACCTATACCTTATTCTTTTCTGTCTCTTTGTATTGATATTAATGCCATTATTAGAACAGTTTTTGTATCTGCAATAAGTAAAATGATCCCGGAAAATTGTCTCTTATCCAGTGTCGAGTTTCTTAAAAACTGAAAACTACATTTTAGTTTCTTTGCACTCTCATCTTGACAGATTATGTGTTTTTAATTTTATAGCGCTCTCTGTAATACTGACTTACGTTTCTCCCCTCAGTTAGCTCTTTCGTTTTTTAAGGTTTTCCTGTTTTTGAGAACTGTTATTATTATTATTATTATTATTATTATTATTATTATTATTATTATTATTATTATTATTAATAGCATGTGTCTCGGATGGAGCAGAGGTAAAGACGTATTTTTACCTCTGCCTTCGTAATTCTGGTATTTAAAGGAGACAACCTGGTATAGTGGAGCAGATAAATATTTCTTTGGACGCAATTACTCAATGAATGACATTTGCATGAAACTTGGTATGAATGTTCTATTTAAGTCATTTTTTAATAAAAGGGTCTTGACCATGAACAATTATAATACAGCTACTATTTCTTCAAGATGGCCTCCACTGCATGGCCAAAACAATTATGGCCCCAACAAATTTTTCGGTTTTTTACATCTTGGTGTCAATTTACTAATTTACTTATCCCATTCTTTAGTAAACAAGCTGACTGCTTTGATGTCCCAACACAATAATTGTAAAGACCCAGGTCACCATGAACCAGCCAAAAAGTGGTAACAAAGACCAACGCTGTCGGGCTTAAATTCAGCTTAGAATTTTAGGAGATATTTACCATAGATGTCTGTTCAAATGTTGCTCGTTAAAAGCACTGCTAAAGTCGGGGTAGCCAAAAGGATGATTTTTTCCCCTTACAAGATGCCCCAATGGCTTGCACACCACAACTTCTCCAGCAGTCGAGTTCTCACCCTAGTCTCCCGTAGCAGTGGTGATTCTGCAAATGCATGATGGTGCAAAAGGCGGACACTGCAAATAATGGTGGTGCAAAAGGCGGGCATCGCAAATAATGGTGGTACAAAAGGCGGACATTGGCTTCTAGGTAGACGAACCTTATTAGTCTGGCAGAGGCAAAATCAGTAAGAAGCAAACTCTGATACTAAACCTAGGCAGATTAATTATAACCAGTCATGGTACAGAGATAAATAAAAAGAGCGTACGTTCACTACCATGGCACACTGGTGACAGATGCTACTGTGCAACTCAGTATAGGGTTCAAATTCAGGAAAACATCACGGTTAGGATCCCAAATACTATCTAATAAGGCCCTAATAGGCTGCTAAGATACTAGCTAAATACATCAGAACTGATAGGCTAAGCCAGCAAAGGAGGGCAGTACTAAGGATAACACAGGTTCTTAATGGTATCCCAGCATATCCAGTATAGAAGCTATATGGGATTTATGTGATATTGGTTGAACAGTCAGTTTAGGTACAGGGCAACTACATAAACCTAACTGAATCCTATAGAGCAAAGTAAGTAATAAGAAAAACCTCAGCATATGTCATTTTAAAGCCTCAAATTATGGGTGCACAATCAGAAAGGAAAACAACGAGTATGCTGGTTACAGTAATACTGCAAAGAATTTACCAATGTTTCATGCCATTACATCCTAATCCAGCAAAGATAGTAATACTGAAAGCATAGAAACCACAATGATATAAAATGAAACTATGTCAGATAAATACAAAATGCTATTCAATAACACAAAGAACAAAGTTAGAAGAGCAGAGAACAGGAGCGTTACTCTCAGTAACATGGATGAGAACAATAGGGAGAGAAGAACCACAGCAGAATGCTGTTTGTGTGAGCAAGAAGATCAAATTTCAAATTTATCAATACCATGACTATGCAGTTGAATACTACTCAATCAATGTTCCAAAACTAAATCATGGACAGCTCCTTTCAAACCTCAACGCCGCGTATTGCTTGCCCAAGCGTTGATGTATCACCTGTAATTCAAAGTACATTTAACAACTTAGAAAGAGCACTTCTCAATTCGATTAAGCTAGAAGAGAGTTGTATTGATCTACGAAGAGTTATAGCCTGTAGCATTTTCAGAACTTGTTCGGCACATTATGGATTGATAAGTTATCAAAACGGGCAACACCTGTTACCTATACTCTGGCTGATCTAGCCTGACTGTACAAGCATTACTTATAACAACTTAGTGTGGATTCCCTAAATGTCAACTCACTCAGGTTAAAGGAGCATTTACCCACTAGGATTCCTGAGCTAAAGTCGATTGGAATGGACACAACGTCCTTTAAGCATTCAGAAAGGATCTACGCTCAGTTTTCTTTGATATTTCCAAATGTAGTAAATCTATTCGCCAAGCTATACTGCAGACATCATAGATAAAGAAATGCGAAATCACAAAACCCAATTCAGCAGTGAAGTCAAAAGATGGTTTGGACAAGCAGTTTCACCAGCACTAATTCAAGTTGTATGTAGCATTGAACATGGTGCATACAGTACATATGTGAGACATGGCGTAAGAAAATCAGACTTAGCTATTGTGAAAATTTCGTAGTAAAACTACGAACCAAAGTATAGAGAAGGATGAAAAAACCGAGCTTTCAAAAGATTGAAACACTGCTGTCTGCACATTTGTCAGGGTGCAAGTGTTTCCCAAAATAAGAAAGAGAAAACTAACTGAAAAACTTCAAGAGAATGGAATTAGCAATTGCATGATATTGTTGTAAATATCCAGCTCGTCAGGTGACACTGTTGTAAACCAATATGTGGAAAAAGATGTGTACACTAGGTTTGACTGTTTGTGGTAGAAAACAGACTACACACCAGCAGTCACCAAAGCAAATCCTTCCACAGCACAAGTATTGCAACACCCAATTTCTGACAGAAGTACACACCTCATTCAAGATTATGGACAGTATGGCAAAATGAGTTCCTGAGCTTCCTGATTCAAGCACAAACATCCCACTATCCTCCTTCAGCAAGAAGAGTCCAACACCAAACACCACTGACAATTCATCATTGCCAGTTCAAAGTCTCTTCCAGAGATACCTGACATGAAGAAGAATGATTGGAAAAAGTTCATGGTGCTACAGACAGATGATTCATCCAATATAACATGGTCAACCCATCATGCAAGCCAGCAGAGGACTAAAGATTTTTATACTAGCATCACAACTCTGCTCCTTCAAGCTCACAATGTTACCACAGTGAAGCAAGCCATCAAAACCAAAACACCAAAGATGTCTGAAAAATATGCCACAGAGGATATTCTGCCTAAAGTTATACACAACAGTATTAATTATAAGAGAACTAACATCATCGTTTATGTACTCTGTCCATTCAGCTTGCAGTGTGAAACAAGATCTGAGAAAAGAAAATCTATTAGTAGGAGAGTAACAACAAAAAGGTAATGCACCATCAAAATGGAGGAGCTTTCTCAGAGATTGCAATAACGAAATAGAACCATTTTAATCCCTTACTGATGCAGTGGCTAAAATAACAACAACCAAGGTACCCACTGTGACAATGGAGGAAAAGGCATTCACAAGTGTCATTTACAACAACGTCAGCCTAGAGGAGTTGGCTCTTGTATCCATGAGGGAGGTGACACATGACTATTCTTACGTATATGACATGCGGTCAGAGATTGCCACAAGACTGATGACTGATGTTAATGAAACAGGCATATTAATAAATATTATATCGTTTATGTATCGCCCCATAGCGACAGACTCTCTTCCATGACCTTGTTACCACTAAAGTGCAAGAGAAAGCCAAGGGGAAGCTGTTCTTTTATGCCTTCACTGGACTGGTGTTATATCAAGTTTTAATGTCAAAGGAAAAAAGCCTAATCTACAAGTTCAATATAAATATTTAGTTCTAATGTATGACTGGTTAAGCACAGCCTACTTCTGCAGATGAGGCAAGGCTTAATCTCTTTGCACAAAAGCAGAGGTCAAAGAACTTATTACCATGAAGAAAAAGTGCAATGAAGCAGCATGCCAAACAGGCTGCCTATCAAGCAGAGTTTGAGGCCAGTGCATCATCCATCAGCCAGAATTTCAATATCCTTCCAAGTGAGGATAGGTAAAAGAAGATAACACGAATAATCGTCTGGACTGCCTATGAACCCGTTTTAAAGCTGCTGGGAATTCACCATATATGGATGGAAGCAGCCAGGATGTGGTGGTAGAAGGCCCAAATGTGTAAATACTGGATTATATGCTGTGTTCCACTTAGATTTATTCAGGTAGGTAATGGGTTAATAACAAACTATCCAGGTCTTTTCATATCAAAATTAAATATTACCTCAGCAAGAATCTATTACTTGTCACCAAAATCAACCTGTTCAGACATAAAATGCAACACCTTTGCATACGTCATATACCCGGGGGATTATCTAGCGGCCATCTTGGAAAATGGCCGCCATATTGGAATTTAAAACAGCTAGCATTTTCTTTATATAAATCTGAATCAAAATAAATACTTCAGCAATATTTCAGGCTTTTATCATAATTGAACGATTTGATGTGTTATCTGCTCTACTTTACAATGCACGAATTCAATTATCTTCTCAAATTTCAAAAAAAGTAAAGCACAGAAAAGATTAGCAGCGAAGCACATGTTAAGTGAATCAAAGTGGTATAATTTCTCTTTTGCATCTAAACCCAGAGAACAAAAACAGCATCTTTCCATTAATTTACTGAAAATAATAACTAATGACCGATTCACAGCTAAAATCTGGACTGAGCCGAGATGTCTAAATGAATGTCATACTAAGACCCTTTTGAATTTAGAAAAACCTAAACTATGATGGACATGGAAGCATTAAAACATTCTCTCTCTCTCTCTTTACAAAAAAGTGGAAACTGACTGCATTAGCCCTTCTGGTGAGCGGAAATCTATCTTCCTCTTCAGGTTCTATTGCTGGAAGAAGTTACTTTTATGGTATCTAAAAACTTTTTGTATTATGAGCAATTATGAAATCTTTATAAAAATGCTTTCCCTCAACCATTTAGCACTCCCTCACGAGCTAGGGCCCACACTTTCCATTTAGCCCCCCTCCTTTTTTTCATTTGGCCCTGGGTTAGATGAAGAGCACTGAGTTTGACGTGCATTGGTGTGTGTGTGTATGTGTGTGTATATATATATATATATATATATATATATATATATATATATATATATATATATATATATATAATATAATAATAACATATGTTGTTTATTATCAAATTCACGCTAATTCGGGAATATCCCCGATAGGGAATTATCACCGGTGGGGAATTTATAAGTGATAAATGGATCGGCATTGCCGTGTTTCGATCCATCGACACAATTACCTTCCAACAACTCCAGTCGACGGTCCACCCACTGAGCCATCAGGAGAGGTATAAGTTAATGCTGAATCTGCTGAACTTGTTTACCAGTCGAGAGCGGGTACAACAGGGTAGACCGTCGACTGGAGTTGTTGGAAGGTAATTGTGTCGAGGGATCGAGACTCGGCAGTACCGATCCATTTATCACTTATAAACATTTGTAGCTTCATGATTGCATATAAATCACGGTGTGATGAAAATTTCTTTTATATATATATATATATATATATATATATATATATATATATATATATATATATATATATATATATATATATATATATATATAAAATGCTGAATATCCAACTTGAACAATGACGAAAGTAATGCGATGTTTTTTCCAATTAACATGAAATCATTCCTTTTCGTAATCTTTTCGAATAGTGCATCTAAATGCACAGTAATACCGTCAGTCACCAATCGGATGTGTGTGAAAACCGGTTACATCTTTCAAAGTAGGAAAAATGGAAGCATGGTAACATTATGTTCATGAATATATAATATTCAATAATCTCACATACTGCATGTATATAATCATGATTCAGTTTATGTGACGGTTTAATATATGAAAATCCAACGAATTCCATGTTATTAAATTGAAAAAAATAAGTGAATAACTAAAATTTACCAACAGAATTCATGATGAAACTTTTTTAGGTAAATTTTATTGACGGGTTGCTTTCCATCTCTCACGGCGTAAAGCATTTTGAACGACGGTACTGCAATGCATAAAGTATCACCTTCTAGGTCTACATTCCCTCTGGATATCCTAACATCAACGACGTATCGTTGCACTGAACGTATCACTTGCACGAAGGAATTCTAATGAGCGCTCCCCCTTCAGCACATCTGATGCTTGCCATGTATACTTGAACTCTCTTTGCAAAAACAAACATGATCGTATGACAAAAGTCTTAACATTAATTCTTTCAGCATGAATTTGCACCCTGACTATACTATTTTAATGTCTGCGGGACAAAGAAAGCCACAACTTCAGCCAATTATTCTTATAGGTCACACTAAACTCACACCTTCAAAAAAGCAAGCACGTTTTATCATCTTATCAAGGCGAGAAACATCGAGAAATGGCGAGGGGCGAACATCAAAGCGCCACCCATAGGGAACGCCACGATGTCGCTGCACTTACCTGCCTGCCAGAAAGCAATGAGACTGACGATGATGATTAAGACGAAGGTCACTAGACCCCCGATTAGGATCTTAACCGTCGTGGCACCCAGGCCACAGAACCCAAGAGGCCCGCCTCCTTCCCCAGCCCCTTTGGTCATCGCCATTATGAGTACATGAGGGGCGGCGGCGGTCCCTTTGGCGTTCCTCGCTCTCCTTCGCTAAAGTTGACTCTTATCCAGTGCTTATCAGTCGCTCACAAATTCCGGTCAAGTATTGCAAGACCAGAAACACTGCCGTCTTCACTGTTTCACTCAAGTTTTTCACTCGTTCGAGAACAATTCAGTAATACCATACTCTCATTGATAAATAACTAAATGTCGCTAAAACCAGAAACATAAATCTGGTTTACTTTTTCAAAGCAAACATTTCATGAGGTGAGGGGGATCAAAGCAATATTAGCACTGTTGCAAATGACACTCCTTTTTGAGACACTCCTCAACCTGTTATATCACCGAAAACATTAGAAATCGGGCTGGACTCTTTCCATTTACGGAACTGGTCATCGTATAGTAACTTACAGCAACGTGTCACTAGTCAGCGTAAATCATCCTTTGTGTATGCCCTGAGAGCAGGGAAGGCTGGCACTAACTCCCATCTCCGGAGCTTTGGTGGTGGACACTGAGGAACCTATTTCGAAGGAAGCCGCGAGTTTGTCTCGTCAGTAAAATATCTCGCTGGCAACAAGTAAAAAAATGGCGGACGAGCCGGCTGTCTTGAGTCCCTCGGTCATAATATCTGGAAATAGGAGAGAAGTGATGATTTCATTGTGACATGTCTGCCATTGACACGGCAGTAATTTAACCATTAAGCAAGAAATATTCAGTGTATTTTCAATGAAAACTAATCATCAGCAAACTAGTTCTGATTTTTTATAGCTCAATATTTTTCGTGCAAAATGGCGGAGATTTTTATTCAGGGAACTCACTCCCTTGCGTTTTATCTTCGTGCTGAGAGAATACAGCAGGTTCACAGAGGAAATACAATCATCAGTTGAGAAAAACACCGAAATCCACTAAGAAAAGGAGAAACATTTTGAGTCTGAGGTTTATCAGCACCCAACATACTATGCGCTACAAGAGCCATACACACACGCTCTAGTAAATTAACATAGTTCATGCAAAGTCAAAACACTGGAGTTAATGAATGCAGATGAACCCATTGGAGATGTCAAGGACAGTAAATTCATTTGTGCTCTTAACCTGAGGTGCCTTGGTTAAACTAACTGAAGAGGAGAATCAACAGTGTGTTTATATATCTCCCGATTATGATAAGCAGTTCGCTTTACGCTGACCATCTCATCAACTGAATAATATATCAAGTTTATGCGAAACTACCAAAAGTCGATTACATAGGCACGAACGCTTACGAAATTTACACGTGATTTACGTCTAAAGAGCGTAAAAAAACATTTACTTGGAAGTACGAAGCTATTGCAGTGGTATCTATATACCTGACATTCATCTTTTTGCTCTTTGAAACCTAACCACTTGCACAATATAACGCGCATCATGAAATTTTTTAACGCCTTCCATTCTTTGTTCTAAATTCAAAAGGATTTTCGTTAAAATAGATAAAAACGTAGAATACTGCTAATAAATCAATAGCAAAAAATGATGGCTTGTCTAAAAAAAGTCCTTACTGATGAAAACGAAACTAAAGTGAGCAAAACTAAGGGACGTTCAATTACAACTGTAATAACTACATTACTGAACAAGTGAAACAGTTTACTAATCGTTATTACGACATTATATGTCCACAGAATGGCCTGTATTTGTAAAAAAAATATATTAATCTAAAGAAATACAAGATAGTCACTATATAGTTTTATTTTAGTATAACTTCTACTATCTCAGACTGGTGCTATCTTAACCCCATCGCCCAACTGAAAAAGTACACATCTGGTCACTGTCTTTTTAAACTATATTTACCTTTACTTAAATCTTATTATTCGGTAAAAATAGAATTTTAACTAGAGTGAGTTGAAGGGTCCTATTTTCTAGTCTTCAATGTTTGGTATTCTCAGTATGGGACTTCCAAGAATCTTTTGTCGCAAGTTTGGATTCTTAAAATGTTTTCGACAAAGCCTTGAATATAAATTAGTTAAGACAGTCCATCTTTCTGCAAATGTCTGTGCTCTTCCCTTCAGTAAATCAATTTTAATTTCTTTTAGTTTACCCCTTTATACTGCATATTTCATTCCTGTTCTATTTCTGCTGATGCTTCTCGTATATCTATTCTACAATGACTTACCGCTTTCTTCCTTTACGACAACGAATTTTTTAAGTTCCGCTCAATTAAGTTGTACCTTTCGTCCTAAATCCAAGCTTTGGAATTCCTCCCTTATGTTACGGTGAAGCGACAAAGAAATGCATGGCTGCCGAATCAACCTCTTTCATCATAAGGAAAAAGTTTGTTAATGGACATTGTCTTTCATAATGACGGCACACTCCAGGCACGTCTGATTTTAAAGGAAACAGGAAAGTCGTCGGAGAATTCCACAATAAGGAAATGAACTGTATAAAGGACAGATCAAATTGCTTGATCATCATTTGTACATAATGTCTTTTGACAGGGGTGTTTATTGACTGGAGAGAGAGAGAGAGAGAGAGAGAGAGAGAGAGAGAGAGAGAGAGAGAGAGAGAGAGAGAGGGGAGGGGGGGTAGTTATCTTGGCTCTTAAGTAAGACCTTACCTTCAGCATTAGTTCATATGATTAAAACATAAATTTTTTTAATTCATGTTTTGGATAACCGTTGATTCAACAAGTCGCATTGGAATCCGTTCATCCGTCCTCAGGATAACTTGTTAACACACGCGATCTGACAACTAAAACCACTAACACAGACACGAACGTGAACACTGACTAATTACAACCTCTTACGAAGTTGTAAGAAAGATAATTACCTTGAAAAAATTACCAAATATAGAGAATAAATAAGACATGGTAATGTACAAAACCAACTGGCTTTTATCATAAAGAATTACTATTTAAATGTCATTAAAAATAAGCTGCCTAGTTCAGCTTTAATTATATTCTATGACGCCGTTATACAATGGAAGCTTTAAGTACATTTCGGGAAAAATAAGGATCTAAGATAACTTATCCATCGAACGTTTTACGCAAGAATAAACAATGTCCTGAAGGATTCATCCATTTCCCGTCAACAAATATAGTAACTGACAGGGAACTCTCATCATCAAGAAAGATCTGATGACTTGCATATGATGTTATTGTTGTTGTGGATGATGTATCGAAAACTTCAAAATCAATACGAATTGAATAACAAATTTAAAAGGAAAGCACTTTGGCAAAAAAAAAAAAAAAAAAAAAAAAATTGCCCCAAACATGAGAAACAACCCAATGAGATGAGGAGCCCCCCAAGTATATGAAAGGCAAACTAATAATAACGACTGGCTTATTAGTTACGATCAATGCCCTTCCTCTACTTCATGAAAAGCTGAAGCTATTCTGATCCCGGCTGTAAATCGATTACATGTCATAAGCTGACACTGGCTGACCTTGATGCCACTTCTGTTAACGGTTATAAGACGAGGTACATTAGACAGATTAACTGCCATTGACAGCCAGTAACAACACTACTTTTTTTCTTAACCAGACTGATTTGCAATAAGACATTTAAAAGCATCTTATTTTCCAGGCAGTAACCAAAATGCCAGTTCATCTTAGGGCAGACATACGCTGAATGGAAGACCATAATTAAAACAATCCATCAAAATCGCTTTTCCAAGAATTCCTCACTGCATAACAGCATTTTTTAGTAATGGAAGTACTTGAATGACAGGAGTGCATAACTGGTTACTTTTTCTAAAACGTCACTGAAATGATTTTCAAGGACCTATAATAAGCGGAGGGAACGCAGCTGATGAACACATAAAAAACTAGTTAATTCAAACTTGACACTGCAAACTACTCTTCTTACAACTCGTAACCTCATCGCTACATATATCATTAACTATTTCCAGCAAAACCAAAAAAAAAAAACTATTTATATGATTAATGCACTTGCCATGACCAAGACATGAACCTATGCCCTTTTGAACTGGAACACGGGCTTAACGCACTACGCCATTAACAAAACTAATGGTTGAGTGCATTAAGTCCTTGTCGCAGTTAGGTCGGCAAAGTGACCTCGTTCTGATACTCTGGATACAGGTTCGAATCTTGCTATGGAAATCAGAATTACTTCATATTTTTGTATTTGAATCTAAGGCTTTGTAGTAACAAGCGTATCCAAAAAGTGTGAAGAATTCGAGAAGTTAAGAGGGCTTTGTGGTTATTACAGTTGCACTGTCGCCCAAGTGCAGATCCCAAAAGTATAAGTTCAAACCCCTGGCAGGGTAGGTGGCTTTACCATGTATAATTCCCTAGGGGTGTAAGTTATTCCTAGTGTGTGTTGTGCGTGTATATGTATGTATGTAAATATGTATGTATGTATGCATATATATATATATATATATATATATATATATATATATATATATATATATATATATATATATATATACTGAGGTGGTTGACTGTTGACTGGTGCAGCAACCGGCTCAAGTTTCCTAGGTGCATGGATTGCTGTAGATGGCTACAAACGCCTACTGAAAAACCAGAGAGTTTTACCACACACACACACACACACACACACACACACACACACATATATATATATATATATATATATATAGAGAGAGAGAGAGAGAGAGAGAGAGAGAGAGAGAGAGTTGATACTTTTTTACCCTTTTATTCGATTAAATTTTGTTATTTTCACGTAAATGATCATTAATTAAATTTTGAGCCTCGCCTTCCATCAAACCCTGCGAAATTAATATCTCAAAACAAGCGAAAACCACCCACGGCTCTGACTAAGCACAGATTCTGCAGGAGATTCAGGAGAAAATACATAAATTAGACGAGCTTTTCCTGGGGATGTTCTCGAAAAGAGCAATAAAGTCTCCAAGTGTAAATGAACAACACATTTAAAATACCTGTTTTTCCTCCTCCGCCTCCTACTCCACCCTCCCTAACATCCTCACCCCACCGAGCTCTGCCAGATAGAAATCCCCCTCGTCATAATGTTATGGAAATGAAGATAATGATAGAAATTATTGTCGCCGGGATTTCTTCAGTTACAGCGCAAGCAGGAATAAAGATTTCTTTCTTATTTCCTGTCTGTCGACTACTGTTGGGAGGTTCACGGGATAGGATGCTGTCTGGAGATTCATGCATCTTCCCTGGACGATTTTATTCTTAGAAAACTCAAGTGACTAAGAACGTTATTTTCTGAAATAAGACGCAGTATTCAAGATTTTAATTTATGACCGAAATGGTTCATGTGTTAGTCCTAAGTATATCGTCAACTATTTACGACACTTCTCAGCTGTCTGATGTCCACCATCCCTCAAAGGACGCATGAACCAAAGTACCTCTGTGAAATTTCACCGCTATTGTTTTTCCTGTGCTTTGCCGTCCACAAATCTCCATCCATATCCAGCCTCCCTTCTCATACATCTCATCCAAGTTGGTCTGGGGCTTCTAACTCCACTGGTCCCCACAGGAGTCCGACCGACGCTGTCACGTGCTATTGCAGTACGAAGGACATGTCCAAGCCATCTCGTTTTAATGATTATCTCATCTAAATAAGGAACTTCCGTAATTTCCCTTATGCTAACATTTCTAACTTTATCCTGCTGCCTGACTCCTAATATTCAGCTTTATTTCCAAATTTACAAAATCTTTTAGATATTTCCATTATCATTCCATGATTTATGTCCATATAACAATACATACAGTGATGGTAATAAACTTACATAACACTCTAATTTTGCATGCAATTTCAATCTCTTTGATTTCCAAATACACTGAAATTGCATACATGAGTAAGATTACACCAAAGTTGGTTTCCAAATAGTATTCAGAATAGCCATTGTTTGAGTTACCTTTTTTTAGTTTTAACTAAATTCCAACTCAAGAGAACATGTACGGGATATCAAGGTTCCTAATTAACTGAGAGATTCAGACTCATTAACCCTTCTTCCATCTAACTTTATTTCGTCCTTTTGCGAAAACTTTGTCCTCATTATTTCAGGTTTTTCTTAGATTTATTTTGAGTCATCTCTGAATACATGATGCAGTAAGCAAGCTTGGTCAACCTTGGGGCGCTTCGCTGATTAAAACAGCATCATCATATTACTCCAATCTAAACCATTTTTTCATCTATGACCACTTTTTTATTTCAAAATCTGAGAATGGCCGTCATTTATGTATTGCAAGTAATAAATGGTCTTTTCGCTTTGGTTTGCAAGAAGTTCCTTAAATTAACACTAAGACTCTTTACTGGAAAAAAATGTAATACATTAACAGTCTTTCACCATTTACATTTTCAGTTAAAATGACTATATAATACAATATTTCATATCAATCGGAGGGAAGCCGTGTGGATTTATAATATCATTTCTTTATGCACCTGCTTTTTATTGTTGTTAATTTCCTCACAAACGAATCATTGCTTCCTTAACAGCGCTGCTTAACAGACTAGCACACCAAACATAATGCTCTTCGAATAACCGTACAAAAATTTACTGGAAGCCAAATGGATGAATTAACAAATAAAGAGGAGATCCTCCTCCTGCAAGCATAAACGGCTGAGGCGGCCAGGCAACTCATTGTTTTGTTGTTGTTATACTTTTTAAGGGAACTTGCTTCGCATCTGTAAAGGCATTTCATTATCATACGTTCTACTAATGCAGTGGACTCAAACCAGATGGGCGTGGCCCCAGAGTGGGTGACTGTGGTTTCTATAAGGCAAGTGTGACAGTCAGTATTAAGCAACATCTATTCTAATCATCATACATCCCAGATTTTAAAAAATACCAGATATCTATTGTTTGGCGAAACTTCAATGTTGTCTATACAATAACTTGATTCTAGTATGCTATATGCAAATTTAATTGGCTATTCGGCAAACTTCCCTCACACAAACATATAACTTTACTCAAACCTTCAATTCGAATTCGCAAAATTTGCTGTAATTGCAAGGATTCGTACAAACAGCGCACTTATCAAGATTTGTGCTCTCAAAATTGCAGCGCAAGCTAATGCCCTCTTTATTAACTAAATTTTTTTTTTTTATACTTCTTGATATTTTTCTTTCATCAAACTAATTATATCTAGAGCCTTTTTCCTTCACGCTGATTACATTAAACATACGATATTTTTTTAAACAAATAAAGCTTACTATTCAACGTTGCTTCATTTAGTGTTGCCCTTAACACGCCATCTTTCTAAGTTTACAGTCAACGGTAGGACGGGTAGAGAACATTCCCAGTGTTCTCAATCAGCTGACAGAATTCCAGTAGAATAGAATAGAATAGAGAATACACAATTTAGGCCAAAAGCCAAGCACTGGGACCTATGAGGTCATTCAGCGTTGGAAGAGAAATTGACAGTAAGAGAGGTTTAAAGGTGTAACAGGAGGAAAACCTCGCAGTTGCACTATGAAACAATTGTTAGGAGAGGGTTGAAGGTAAGACGGAAGAAAGAAAATATGAACGACGTACAGTAAAAGGAATGAAAGAGGTTGCAGCTAGAGCCGAAGGGACGCTGCAAAGACCCTCAAGTAATGCCTACAGAGCACCACGTGAGGTGCACTGACGGCGCTACCCTCCTGCAGGGAGAATTTCAGTAACCCAAAGTCCAGACTCATCCCATACGCAAAGATCCTCACCAACGCAGCTAATTCATCAGCAACTTCAAGATAATCCTAGTCTGTGTTACAACGTACCTAAGGTTATTCTAATTTAAACACAGTTTCATCATAATGACTTACAGTGGTACCCTTGATGACATAACGGCATGAAACTATTTAAAAAGGTGTGATTACTACAATCAAACAGGTAATGATAAAATTCTCGATTCAAAATAATGTGACAGTCTCCTTGTAGACCCAAAACAAACACTGGTAAGATTTGTTGCTGATTGCTTTTTAAGATAATTGTTTTCAATTTTAAACAACAGAAACCAGCCAATTATGAAGTTAGTTCAGTTAAGTAAAAGAATGTATTTTTTCATATACTGCCGTTGATTGTAGGTTAAGTATTTTCTTCATCTTTATGAAAATCATACGAATTCTACGTGAGGGATTTCGATATCGTTGTTTGAGAGTAGGAGTGTCTTTGTACGATTAATTCCAAAGGGGAATGATATCCATATAAACACGACGGCTCCATTACAAACTCCGTGTCTAGAATTTAAATTAATCAACCAAAATTAAGAAAGAGCCATTAACCATTCCAGTAAAAAATTAAAAACATTACGTATATTTATATGTTATCACTGACAGGGTTAACACTGAATTTTTCCATAAAACTGTCAATGAGAATTATTTGCAGTTTTTTTCTAATTCAAATTATATGTTGAAATCAACAGACTAAGCTAAAAATGGATGCAAAATCTGAAGATTATTTTTCAAATAAATTCATTTAATTATTAAAGGGAAGTCTCCATCTCAAGAAGAAATGTGTAACTCCTGATGCTTAGGCAGTTAACCATTTAAAGTAAGTAGTCTTATCCTAGTAGGTGGGAAATAAGATATTTCAGATGAAGATTTTTAAATGAAGACATTGCTGACATTCTTCATATGGTTCAACATAACCAATTTTCTTATGTTTATTATATAATGAAATTAAAGTAACACCTATTTCAGAAATCTGAGAAAAACTGGATTATCTACCTTATGTATGGTATTTTCTATTCAAGCAAAACCGCTAATGGTCTCGATTTTCTCTGTAATCGAAAAAAAAGTTGATTTGCAAATTCTGAATCGACGCTAAGTGGCAGAAAATTATAATCTTTATATCGGTATGAACACAAATCATACTTTTGCAATTGTTTAATTACCTTCCAGCATTGTCTGGAGAATATTGTAATCGTTTTTAATTCTACAGTAGTTAGTAAAAGAAATTAAGGGAAAAACTGTAACCACATAAAAAGATAACCACTGAATAAATAGAAAATGCATCTCGCGTACCACACTCAACTAGAAATGGGATTATCTTCCCATTTACGTTGCATAGAAAATCAAGCACATTTCCCAACAGGATACTGTCTCTTTGAAAAGGTGATAAGAGTGCAAATTAAGCTCCAAAGCTTCATTTTCTGATTTTATTTTTATTTGTATAACATCAAAGGTTTTCCTCGACATCTGAATTTTAAAGAAAATTACCTTTGGGATGTTTCTCCACTGACGCTTCAGATGAAAAGGCCCTTATGACGTCAAATACAAATCATACACTTTACCTTTAAAAATAGGTTACGCATGGCTTTGTTTTGAACAGCAGGCAACGGATGTAGGTTTCTAATTTCACTGTCACTGATTTTTCAGTCACACAAACACGGTGGGTTTGAGTTCCTTCACAGAATCCATTCAGACATACAAAGGGAGTTAGAACTCTTTTCACAAAAGTCACAATTACACGAAGAAATTTTCTCTGGAGTTCCAAAAAATAATGAATAATGTCTTGGAACAGATTTCTATTTTGTTCGAATTCAAGTAGGAGAAACCGTTAATTTCACGTCCAGAAAAGAAATAATTGTGGCATCGGCAAATTTGAGGGTAAAGAACAATATCGCTATAAGGTCTAGAGTATAGCCCAAACTTTTTCTATCGCGTCTTCTTACAATCTAATGAATTTAGCACTTTTTTTTAATAAACAATTCATCTAGTATTATTGCAGAGTTTATCAATAATCGTACTGCTAAACACAAACATGGCTAGGATACTAAATTTCAGACTCTAACGTTTTACATTTTTAATGCTCTCTTGAATAAGCTTGGCCCCGATTCTGGATGAAGCAAAAGCTGATGTTTTCAGTCCTTTTTAGGTCGTGGAACACTATCAGCTCTTCAGAAACCTCATGACC
>NC_089787.1:37745623-37788123 GCF_040412425.1 Macrobrachium rosenbergii
ACGATCATTATTAGTGTCTAATCCATAGTTTCTGAGGTTGCTAAGAAGAATAGTGACACTCTCGGTGCCCTTTAAATCCTAATTCATCCCTGATAGGAAGGTGGGGTGAGAAGGGTTGAAAAACAAAATGTCAAAAATGACAGACATTAGTGTCTAATCCACAGTTTTCGATGTCGCTGAGATGAATAGTGACACTCCTGATTCCCTTTAAGTCCTAGTTGAGCCCCGATAGGAATGGGGGGTGAGAAGGGGTGAAATATAAAATGTCAAAAATGTCGGGCATTGCAATTGAAGCAAAATTGAAGCAACTACAGTATCTTAAGAGAGAGAGAGAGGAGAGAGAGAGAGTTTATTGGTTGTCCTTCAGAGTTTTCCTGGGCAGCGCCGGGTTGGTTGGCTAAATATATATATATATATATATATATATATATATATATATATATATATATATATATATATATATATATATATATATATATATATATATATATATATATATATATATATATATATATATATATATATATATATATATATATATATATATATATATATATATATATATATATATATATATATATATATATATATATATATATATATATATATATATATATATATATATATATATATATATATATATATATATATATATATATATATATATATATATATATATATATATATATATATATATATATATATATATGGGCCAGCCACATTACTTCTTTATACTTTTAACAGAACTCTTACTTTCCATTATATCTGAAAGATACAGACAAGTTTGTTTCTTCTTTGAAATCTGCGTCTGGTGCTCAAATATGCCCTCTACAAGAGTGGTGCTCCTCTTTTTTGACTATGCTAACTTAACTTCATCAACTGTTAATGAGTCCGGTACTGAGAGAAACAACTTGCGCGAGGAGATTCTGTGATTTCAAAGGCATCCGTTTCGATGTACTGTGGAACGTGGAACGGTCTTTCTAGTTTGGTGCTGACGATTACATGTTACACTAGTTTGGTGCTGACGATTACATGTTACAGTTTCAAAAAGTATGCTGTGCATCTTCTTCTGAGCCTAATACCTAGACACGGTCACTGTTCTTAATGAGGCATTTCCAGATATTTATAATACTCATTGAACGGCTCATTTCGTAATTCGTTTTGGCAGATTCTTTACGGACTGATGCTCTTCTGACTCCAACCCTCCCTAGTTATCAGGGCTTGGGATAGATCAAAAGCCGAGACGAGCAACGCAAAACTATAAACAATCAACTCGGGGGCGAGTCCATATGCTGACGCAAATTCTGCATAAGACAGTTCCCTCGGCCCCGAATCCCCCTTCATCGTTTTTCCAGAAGCTTATCAAAGGAAATATCTGGTCCCTACACAACCATTTATATCCCACTGATTAATCAATAAACCTTCTAGCAATCCAGCAAATTGGTTAACCAATCCGTCCTGCAGACATTTCCACCACGACACTGATGCCTTCCATAAACTTTCGATGCTTATTTATTTTCTTAAGGCTCTGATTTTCGCTGGATGTTGTCCTTTTTCTAGTCATGCTTGGTTATACTTCAAATGTCTTATGAAGATGGGTATGTATGCATATATGTATCTGTTTTTTTCTTTATGGAACATCTACATTCATCGTTTATTGTTGATATTCCTCTCTCGTTTATTTTATCCTGTGGAAAATTGCTTTGCAAGTCAATGGGCTTTACATTTGTTCCTTAGCATTATTTGACCATCTTGAATAATGATAATAATAATTACAAAAATATTCATATTAGCATGAGTCTTAAAATAGAAAAATAAATTAAGTTATGTATCTGTGCAAATATATTTAAAAATAAAGCTAAACAGAGAGCTTTCGAGAATTTGCACGAATCCCCTCGAAAGCCCTCTGTTTAGCTTTATTTTTAAATATTTGTACAGATACATAACAGTGAATTTGTTTCTCCAATAATAATAATAATAATAATAATAATAATATAATAATGTGGTACAAGGGCTTATGGTGCTAAGGTGCCTGTAGGAGAACGTGCAGTTATGAGGGTAGTTGTATAAAGGTTGTAGTTGCTAGAAAAAACCTGGAGCCGGGAGATAACCTGACATTAAAGATCCATGAATCTTTTGATAGGGCTGTTGACGTTTAGGCACAATGGGAAAACAAATTATGGAGAAAAGGTGTATGTGTGTGTGTGTGTGTGAGGGTGTGTGTGTGTGGACAGTGGATGATGATCGTTCTGACTACACAGTAAAGGTTTTTTTCAGCAGAGAAGTAGAAAGCATTTATTCAAGTGCTAAAAAAATGTATGGTTAGTGGAAAGTTGACCGTCTGTTAACTTTTGTCCTAGGGGCTGGGGGTTTATTTCGGAGGTAATTCATTAAAGGAAAATTAAGCGCAGAAAGAAAACTGAGCCTAAAAATACAAATTTTTTACCTTTTTCAAATATCTGTGATTTCCATCCACTGTTAAGAAGGTTTCTGTCTCTGTCTCTCCTTCTCTCTGCTACCTCCTTCATGCAATATTACTTCTTCCTCTCTCTCTCTATCTCCCCCTCTGCAGAGGCTATCAGGTTATTACCTCCTACGCAGGCTGAGCGCCAGCACCCTTACGAGAGATTCTTTTGTTAATTTTATCTAATAGCCGCATCGTGATCTTGTTTTGTCACAAGCGAATAGTTCAACGACCCGGAGATCAATGAAGTCGGGATGCTCGACTTTCTTTCTCTATTTTTGCATTCTCATTCGACAGTTTCCCGTTACAGATTTTTTGTTTCCTTCTATAGATGTTGTTATACAGTGCTTTTCGGCCTGCCAATCTTCAAGTATGCAGCTAACGAGTAAGGGAAACGCTTTGAAATGAGAGTAAAAATGAGTGCAACTGCCTCTCATTGAGTCAATTAGTTAGCCCAAAATCGATGGAAAACAAAGAAAAAACAGGGAAATGGAAATGAAAACTGCGGCCTCTCAATTACTTGGTTCACAAGAGCTAGTTATCGAAAAAAAAATTTATAAAGAATCAAAGTTAAAATTCTACGACATGATTTTATAAATGTCCACCCTACGGGAAGCAATAACATGTTGCTTTTTGCATCGCTTAGTTCATTCTTCTTTTCTTCTCCAAGAAGTTCACCATCTGGTATTCCATTGCACCTAAATGTTAGGTTTAGCTATTGGCTACAACATTCATATATAAATTAATTTGATTTTGAACAAAAGTAATGAAATTATGAGATTAGCTGAGTGTCTCCCCAATAACAGAATTTGATTCGTCAGTCAACATAAATGGCCTTTCATTTCGGGAGCTCACGGAGTTGGCAACGGCAATGCCGTGAAATGGCCAAATGAAAGGATTTAATGCTAAAAAAACTAAAACAAATTCCTTTTTATTAACTATTTCCTTATGGTAAAACTAGACTCCTGCCCTAAATACTGTATCAAACTAGGTATTTTTAAGGTCGCTTGTAAACCAGCTGCAACTTTGATCATTCTATCATGTTACAGCAATTTTCAGGTATATAAATTAAAATCTATATCACTCTCAAAATTATTTACTAACGATATGTATCATTTAATTCTTTTCGGTAAAATTTCAATTACCTCAAGAAAGACATTCTTCAGGCCAATTTCAATCTAACAAAAATTTCACTTTTGCAATTTTAAAATATTTCATTTCATTCTATTCCTGTAGAATACGTCTACCAGGATACCTTCAATTATGTTTCAACTGCTTTTCACCTCTTAAAGCCAATACTGTCTTTACCTAAGCAGAATACCGAGCAACGCGCAATAACGCAAAACGCCTCTAATGAGTGTCGTTATCAATTTCAAACAAGGATTCGGAGGCACTGAAGTGCGTCAATAACAGCTCGTAAAATTTTCCCCACTTAGAAAATAATAAACTGCGCTCTTCCACAGAAGCTCCGGCGAAAACCCACACAGATCGACAGACCAACAAAGTCCGATGCGAGAGATTTAGTGCTCGCAGAACCGATAAAACGAAATTAACTCGTCAGTTTGACTACCAACAAACCGCCGCATTGGTAAAAAATATCTCGATTGCTTTTTAATGGTAATTTGACGATGTTTATGTGCACCGCTGCGTACACAAATATGCAACAGAGATGCCCGGTGGTGGATCTGCAACTTTCATTCCTCTTGCATATCTTTAAGACCTTTTACTGAGGTTTCCTGAAAGAAATATGTATATGCTTTACGAGTTCAGTCGTATTGATGAGCTAAGTGTGATTATGTACATTTGGCAGTAATTTCGTATGTTTGCTCTTTTAGTCTGTATGGATTTTGCAGTTAGACATATTGTTGGGAAATAAGAAAGGATTACAAATTCACTAAAGAATTGTAAGCAAGAATACTGAAATAACGTTGGAAGGTTTTGTAGCTGGAGGTTTCGTAACATAATAAAGGCAAAAAATCATACGATTCTGCAAGAATACTGAAGTACCCTATAGGGTTTTTGCGGTTGGGCACGTCATCAAAGAGCTAACACAGGCAGAAAGGAGTGAAAATTCATTGACGAAAGTCATTCGAGAATGATTTGGAAGTCGATTCTCGTGCACATGTTGAGCGAACACCTGTCATGCATTAATGCATAGCAAGACATTTTCTGAAATGTGGATAGTATAGAATAACCCCTGGTTCAACGTTCTCACAACGTTCTCTCCTTCGATCACTGCCACAAGGATTTAGGTTCATTTTCATCCTTAGCTAATGTCCGTGGAATGTTCCGAAGAATGAAACATTGCTTGACTGACTGTTTTTGTAATTTGGTGTCTTAACTACCGATGTCATGGACACGTCCAATATTTCTTCTGTTGTTCACAAATTGCAGCACATAAATTTTGAATTGTATTGCTTAATTTAATTTAATTTTTATTCTGTAAATAAACCATGCATACGGACCCTTACGCAAAAAGTAGGATGGAAACTTACCATTCTAAGTAAGTACTCCTGTTAACTTTATGACTTCCATCATTATTATTAATGAATATAATCAAATGTCTTAAAAACAATCATTTTGTAAACCAAGCTTCCACATTACTGAAGGTCCTTTATTAAGTGATACAGTAAAAAACGGCGAAGAGTTTATTATAGTCTGATAAATATACGAGAAAATAAGAGAAATACAATGTTATCAATAAGCGGATACAGGAACTCAAACATGATTTTCCCAGACCAAATTATGATGTACAAAGAGCACCAAATACACAGGATGTGGCAAACTTCCAGAGGAAAGCTTTGGTGTCATGTTGCAATGCCTGCAAAGGCCTTACCTTTGATCTTGCCTTCGTATCTGGAATATATGCCAGAATCATTTTAGACGTAAAAACATTAATTGCAGGTTTATCAATTCCCTTATTTTGCAGGAATGTCTTTTCCTAATAAGCAATTCATCCCGCATATTTCTTTAATTGGCTCAGTTTGGTAGACAGCGCTTATTTCGAATATCAAAGATTATACATAATTTTCATACCCTATATATATATATATATATATATATATATATATATATATATATATATATATATATATATATATATACACACACACACACACACATACATTATACATTATATATATATATATATATATATATATATATATATATATATATATATATGTATATATGTATATATGTGAGTGTGTGTATGTATGAATGAATGAAAAGGTAAAGGCATGTCTCTCATAAGTAACAGGTTCATTTTATCTATGTTTAAATATCGCATGATGCACATCAAGGCTGGAAAATTACACGTACACCAAAATACATAAAAAGTCACTTATATACCAGCGAGATTTCTAAGGTGTTTTATGTATTTATGGTCAGGTGTAATTTTCCATCCATTAAAATGCATCATGTGATGTGATACATAGACAAAACAGACCTGTTACTTGTGAGAGACATGCCTTGATATCTCCATCCTGAGATGTTTGTCGGGTCTGTTTCCCCTGCGATTCTTCCATACTTACACACACACACACACACACATATATATCTAATATATGTGTATGTATGTATATAATTATATATATATGCATATATATATATGCCATCTCCGCAATAAATGTGCTACTGAGAGAAAAGAATTAAGGCTTACAGCCATGTTGCTCTTTTGAATACGGGATCAAGGTCTGCAAGAACCCAAACACCTGTGTCTCAAGACAGGAAGGTTTCTTTTAGAGACCCGTGAACTGCTTGATGGGAGGAAATACCCTTTAAATGGAAGATAAGTTACTTCCTTTACTCCTTTTATGTCTAGGAAAACAGGACAGTGGCATACTGGGAACATCAAGTCTTGCATATGCATACCCGGGGCCCATGTTACAAAATAACATGAAAAAAAGATGATGTATCTATTACAATTTTTGTCTCCTCGAGTATTTTCCCTCTATAGGAAGTGGCGCCTGAATGCTTTAGCATTCCGGTACTCATCTACCTCCTAGGAATGAGGCTGCTATCCCATGGCCTTTTTAATCGCAATCGTAACCACCAAAGTCGTCCAACTAATAGGAACATAATTCTCTGCTTAAAGAATTGTAACAGAATTCAATGGAGATTTCCCATCCCACCGTCCTCAACAAGGAATCGACCCAATGATCTCTCCACAGATCGCTGAGAATGCTTCCAATCACCATGAGGAACAAACACTCTCATACACATACGAGCGCGCGCGCGCACTTTTATAGAAAAATCAACTATCGGTCTGTTTCAAAAATTAACCCGTGCCAAACTCATTACTAACATTTTCAGGTGAGACTCATATTAATTTTTTTTTCTCTCTATTAAAGTTGATGGGAATTTAGACTTACTGTTACATTTTTTATTTTTACTTCCATCAAAGACAAAACAATTTATTAATCAATAAATCACAAAAAAGGATATCATAAAGCATTCTGTCACTATAATCATTTTTGCTGATGCTGAGTGACGAGAAGCACGCTCTCGACACTCACAAGCGAACCACATCCATCTCAGCGGCGCGGAAGGAAATACTAACTCGTCGTGAAAGGAAAATCATTTTCAGGAATTTCTATTCCGTCCTTATAAAAAAGAATGAACTGTGCCAAATGTGATCGACCGTCGATAATGTTATCTTGTTATTTTTCAACGTATGGATCCATGTCCCAGCGACCATATGCGCCTTTTGAATAACTATTCTGATAAAGATGACATAACCGTCATTTATGATCACAGTTACAGCAATTCTCACTTGTACCCTTCTGCTGCATCTGCATAGAAGTTGATGGTGATTGCACTGACAACAATCATAGTATCCAACTTTCCTATCATTGTACCTGGAATAGTTGTTATGATCTCATTCCCGGGTATCTACAGGCACTGAGGAAGTTTAATACCATGCATCGAATGGTAATGAAAATCCTAAGGTGGCCACGTATTAGTTACCAGAAAATGCTGGAAATTACGAAATAAACTCTCACGTAACTGTTCTGTGTTAAACCAAAGAAACTGGAAACTTTCCTTTGCTCTCTGCGTTTTGGGTACAAATGTTCAACTTAAGAATTTGGCCGGATTACCCCAGGGATGATAACGCAGCGCTTGTTGGTCGGACGGCCCAGCCTTGGGGTCTTCAAATTAAAAGTGGCTACCTCTCCGGGTGTTGAGATAAGGAGGGTAACTACCCTCTTCCAGGGTTCTTGGAAAGAAAGTGGTATACGAATCCAGTGGAATTTTCAGATTTGTAAAAGCAGCCGGCTCTCTGCAATAATATATTTTTTGGCTGCTTCTTAAAAGTTATTTTATAGAATTTCAAATTTAACTTTTACATTTTGTTTTTGGTGTAAAAAATCTATAATCAAAATAGGTTAATGGCATCGAAAACCTTAATCGTTTCGACACGTTATGTACACAAATGAAGTTCACTAATATGGAAATATCACGTTTGGAAAGCACTTTTACCCTTCGTTCATTATTATTCAAAGCAGGTTAACATTCATATGATAAAAGACTAAAAGGCAATTAATTCGTGAAAAAGCTTCCCTAAAAAAGGATATCAACACCAAAAATGAGTCAAAAGAGACAATGACTTGAAGAACAAGTAAAAGATTGATGAAGATGCCATTTCTCATTACGCTCACCGTAGATGAAAACAGACGCCTCTTTACAAGATGACAGGTAGCATTTTCATTTCTTAGCCTTTTTTATGTACACTAATATACATTGAAATTTCCAGTTAATGTTAATCATAAAAGAACCGGCTTCGAAATGCGTTGCTTTCTTGTCATTATTTTTAAATTTAAATATTGAAAAGCAATTAAAAAAAAAAAGGTTGGGGTACCTGCAAATACCCTGAACAACATTCCAAACTGTTACTGATACACACACACACAACACATCTCTAGTTGTTACAAAATAATTAAGATACTGAAAGTTCATATGGGTCATGAAAACATATATATATATATATATATATATATATATATATATATATATATATATATATATATATATATATATATATATATATATACACACACAAAGCGTGCTCACACACACAACACTATACACACACACACACACACACACACACACATATATATATATATATATATATATATATATATATATATATATATATATATATATATATATATATATATATATATATATATATATGCTGCCTTCATAACTGTTTTCATGGCCCATATGAACTTTCATTATCTTAATCATTCTGCAACCACTAGCAATATGTGCGTTTTAGTAACAGTTTGGAATGTTATTCAGGTTATGTGTACGTATCCCAGGTTTTTTTTATACTTAACACTTGGGAATAGTTTTCAATATTTAAATTTATTTGTTGCTTAACACTTGGGAATAGTTATATGTGTGTGTACATAATAAATAAATAAATAAATTATATATATATATATATATTATACATATATATAAGTCTGGACTGACTTGGGTCAGCAGTGGAGAACTATGTTCTGGCCTGGCAGTGGCACTTCTACTGGAAGCGCATTTGGGTCAGTCACGATCCAAGCGCATGGGAACAGCATGATAGAACACTGAACCAATCCGCCGGAAGTGCCCAGGTTCCGGTGGGGTATGTGCGTATGTGTGCGATCTCCCATGGGATATTTATGAGAGGAACAGTGACTCTCACAGGGAGACTGCCTCGATCTTGAGTGGCTGATATATGCTTTTTTGCCTGTGTAGTGTTTAAAGAAACTGCCACTATGAAGATACATTATTAATGGCCATAGAAAAAGTAAGAAAATCGCCCAGTGACATTTATATCTTTTCCAGACTTTAGAGGGAAAACCCCCGGTTGGGAGGCAGTGAAATTAATCGATGTCTACATGATGAATTTTCCCATTGTGCATTTTTCTGTTTGGGATATTCATGACAGTTAACACCATTTCAGGATGTAATATATTGATATGTTTCTTTCAACAGGAACTCGAGTTTCGTCCTGAGAGGACGAATATTTGGGAAGTGGTGTTGTTACTCTTACATACTACATGACATATATTGTGGTCTAAAAGAATTATGACCTTATTACTTTGTTTGATGACCAGGATGTTATTCACTAGTATTGCTTGGTATAGAAGTAGTCATAGGCTTGTTTGTGAAACAGTATTTCCTCTAGTTATGTTTTCCATTGATAGGGGGTGTGAATCACTCCATTTCATGACCGTAGCTTTGCTGAGTTACTTTCGTTAAATTTGTCAATAAAGTCTAGTTTCGCTTCTCAGTGTTTAATTTCAGTAAGCCTTTGTTTTAAGATAGATAAGCACGTTAAAAGAAGAAGAAGAAGACAGAAGTCGACAGGGGAGAAGGGACTTGCTGACCCAGGGATGAGCCACGACTACCACAGACATCTTAGAGAAGTAAGATGATTGATTATGTTCTTAAAACAGATACACCAATAAAAGATGGCCCTTCTTGACCCGGGAGGGCCATTAACATTTATAATATATATTATATATATAAATACATTATTCCCAAGTAGTAAGCAACAACTGTCGTTTAATATCCAGTTCACTATACCTCGGGAATAACTTACATCCGAGGGGAGTGACGACTCACTTAACAATTATAATTCCTCCTAGTTGTAAATTATTCCCAAGTATAAAGAGAGTATATAGCCATAAAGAAAATGCATTATTCTAAAGCATTTTTAACAATTCAAAATATAACAAAAGATTACAAAGAAGACTCGACTTTGCAAACAACAGATTTTGCGATTAACGGGTCTATAACTACTTTAACACATACAAAGGTCAACAAGTTAAGGGAAGGTCTTCAGGTGAGGAACAGTCAATACAGAGTCGTTTAAACAATACATAAATCTGAATGAGACAATCGGAAAAGAGCGTGCTACATCTTACGAGGTGACTAGTCTTCCCAGAGACGAATTTGCAAGAGCCATGATCTGATCCTTTCAAAACAATACTTAATCACATAAAGCTGAGCTTTGCTCAGACCCTTCTGAAAGAGGCCAAAGGGAGACGTGTGGAGTAAGAGCGAATATGCAAAGGATCTTTGATAAAGAGAAAGGAAGTCTCACTAATAATTACAATAACAGATCTTTAATATATGCCACACACACATACATATATATATAACTAATTTTTTTCTAAGACACGTACGAGCAAAAATCCTTATTATTATATATCGACCAGTATATACGGATAAAAGAAAAATATTCCTTATCAATTTAATAATCATTCCATTCATTTAAAATGTCATATCAGAGTTAGATAATCGCGACTCGATTGAATGTCAGTTTTTAGCTTCGAATGATTCGACGTCATTCTCTATAATTCGATTACACAAGGAAATGTATGCACAATTTGAAGTGTGACGTGGTATCTAAATAATAATCATTTAAAAAATCCCTCCCTGGGCATAGAAAATCAAGTTTAACGCTGAAAATAGTCCAACTGCAGATACTGACAACTCCACACCTACAAGAATCAAGAGATGTCTTATGGTTCCTTAGGACCATAATAAAAAAAATTTTTTTAAAATAATTTTCCAGGTTATGTCAGGTCACGGCCCCCTTAAGAGGCGATTGCAACTGGTGGGCTCGTCCTGCAGCGAGAAACTGACCTGGGCGTCCCATCACATCATCACGCGAAGTAGAGGAACCAGACATCCTGCCAGTGACGTGGCCTGTTCGTGTATCAATAGGGCTGATTACGTTGCCCTCAGCTCCTACTGGTTTAAGACCGTAAAATCATGTCCTGGTATTTTGATGGAGTCTCCGAAGGAGATCAGAGGACCAGCTCTTGCAGGATGTTACGATGCACTTTATATGTACTGCATTAATATGCATTCGTATATACTGTTAAAGCACTCTTAAATGATTGCGCTCGTGTATACATGTAGGAATAAATAAATTATTTAAACGTTCAGTACAAAAAGGGAGAAAGCGAGAAGAAAGTTAACGGATACAATATATACAGTATACAGTATATATAACAAAAAATACTAACACATTTATTTGCAAAGCATATTGCATATAAACATAAAGGTAACCAAACTAGCCACACACACACACAATATACATATATATATATATTATATATATATATATATATATATATATATATATATATATATATATATATATATATATATATATATATATATATATATATATATATATATATATATATATATATATATATATATATATATATATATATATATATATGTATATATGTATATGAGACAGACAGACAGAGAAAGAAAAGCAAGGCAACCGCAATGCATGTGATGTCGCATTTGCTCAAGTATTTTTTTTTTTTTTTGTTTTAGTGCGCAACAACTCCTTTGTCTCTCATCAGGAGCGCACTCCATAACGATTCCTGCGAAGGACAGTAAACAGACACTAATCCATTCAACGGTCACGTCAGCACGTTCATTGAAGAAACGAATTACCGGGCGAGCAGAGAATGAGAATGATTGAGCTAATATTATCATTATGATTCGAAGCGTCTGGTGTCGTTGGAATGATGATGATGACGCCGATGATGTTCGAAGTGCGTCGGGAGCTTATCTTCAAAAAACCAGTTTGGTGTCAAATAGCGTTCACCAAAACTGGGGAAAGTCTCTCGCTAATAGAAATGTTATAAGATGATATCGGCTGATTCGCGTGAATAAATATTCCAGGCGGTGTTTCCTTGTCAACTCCGAAAGCAGGAACGAGTGTAATGGCGTGATAAAAGAGATAAACACTGACCACCGCCAAGAAAACAGCCAGGAGGAGAGAGAAAAATTGAAAGAAGGAAAACAGAAGGAGAAAAATAAAAATAAAAAAAAGCAACAGAAAAAAATGGGGAATTACTGCCAGTGCCTTTCGCGCACGCGCGAGAGCGCTCTCTCATCCGGCCTCACGTCCTGGTTTAAACCGCGTTTATGGGGGTAATTTGATTAAACTGGAGGTGAAAATCGACTCCTTCAAAACAGCAATCAGCGACGCCAATACTTGAATACTGTCGCCTTGGGCACAGAAGTCGAACCAAAGAGAGTCGGCGTCGGTAGCTTCCATTGGAAGGGGAGTGGAAAATATGGGTGTTTTCTTCCTAAATGTAAAGGGAATTTCAAAGGACAACTATTGACAGTTAAGGAAGCGTTCGAAAGCCAAGGAAACAAGAGCAAGAAAAACTGAGATGAAAACGTAAGTGGAAGGAAAAGAAAAATACGACTATATTAGATGAAAGCAGGAATAAAAGTCGTTTGATTGACAAAGAAATAGGTTGAAAGACCAACTATTCAAAGGAGAAGGAAGTGTTCCTAAGCCATGAAAACAAAAACAAGCATGAATAACATGAAAACGAAAAAAGAAGAAGAAGACAGAGAAGAAAGCGCCTATATCAGCTGAGAAAAGAAAAGAAAAACCTCGTTAAATTAAATATTTCTTTTTACCTTCAGAGAAAGTTACCTACGAGTGTGACTAAGGGAATAAATGCATCACGACAATGTAACTCGATTCTCAATCAAAATACCTTCGATACTTCAGAAACGGATAAGGAACAAAATTATATTTTCTTATATTTCTTATAAGTTAATTCATCACTTAGATGAATAAAGACTGCCCCTGTCTCTTGCCTTGCCTTGCATTTACACCTGATTACGTCATCTATCAAAAAGAGCATCGTGCCCCCCTCATTACCCGGGGACCGGTATTTTATATCAACAAGAAAAACCTCCAGGCGACACTTGATATTTAGGGGAAATTGTGTTGCAAGGTAAAAATACGTAATATTGCAATGTTCACTTGCATACAACAACGGACAGACCACTCTTCAACAACATGGAAAGCGAATTCTTCCCCATGTTTTCATCGACGATGTAACAAGGGAATTTCCGTTCTAACGTCTGCTAATAGATCGAACACGAAGCCAAAACTGACCAAAAATCATCATTATTTTCAGATGAATTGTTCCGAAAGTTTATTTAGCATTTCGATCTTCAATCTGCGATCTACGGTATTTTCTAGACACGACGCAAAGTCTTTTAGCTGAAGTTAATAACTAACAACACGGTATGCGTTACTAATGAGAAACTGGTGTCCACGCTGAGTTAAAAACATGATTGAACGTTAACGTTCACTTGCGGCATATTTGAGTTTATCGCTTTACATCTACTTATTCGAGGAACTGGAGGGAGTTAAATCCTTACAGTAAGTTGGAAATCGTAAGAATTTCAACACACGTGAGGCAAGAGAACAAAACTCTCCAAAGCGACGAGGCTGGACAAATGATACTGCACTGGTGACAAAAGGTATTAAAAATTGAAGGCAAACTCCGTACATACTATGAAGAACCAATCCCCTGTTTGAGAGAGACTTTCGTCAAACGATAATAAAACAGGATAAATAATATCCAAAGGCTTGGAATATCCAAGCTTTAGAAATCTCTTGCTGCTCCGGTTCTTCCTGACCCTTAAACTCTTTCTTCGTTCAAGGTGCTGTCATAATCCTTTTCTTCTTTACATTTTTTTGTACTTCCCTAAAAGTAATCAAATTAATAACTAACCAAATATAATAAAATCCATAAAGGAACCAATATATGTGATGGTTTAAACCCGGTGAAGCATTTCCTCCAAGAAGCATGACTGTAAAGGTGAGGCTTCAATCTTGTCTGACGTATCGTAAACAACTGGTATCGATCAGTGACACAACTGGAACTTCTATTTGGCTGCGATATCACAACATAATTGTAGTACATAAACCGGCAATTTTGTATCGCTCACAACACCTGTTCAGTGACAATTATTATGATTGACGAATTTCTAGCGAACAGGGAATTGGCGATATCTATCTTCTGACGGCACTAGTAAAACGTTAAAACTATCATCAGACCAAAATGCAAGGTGGTGTCTGAGTTCCACCTAACAACAAGGCAGGCAAATGAAGATCGGGTAAATTTATTGGCGTTATCTTAAATTACCGCAATGGAATGAGCTATGAGCGCTTAGTCGGCAATGATGTATACAGTTAAAGTGAAACTGAAATTGTAGCTTCCTCCTGCCTTCCATTTCAAGATAATGAGGTGCACATTAACTTACGCACTAACAATCCTCTATACGAGTTCCTTCGTATATACATTTTATATATATATATATATATATATATATATATATATATATATATATATATATATATATATATATATATATATATATACACACACACATATATATAATAATAATAATAATAATAAATATGTGTGAAGCAGCGACTAACCTTAATATTCTTATCAGATATCATACATATAGTGACATCTTACCTATATATATATATACAATATATATATATATATATATATATATATATATATATATATATATATATATATATATATATATATAAATATATATATATATAAGTGAAATTATATTAATAGTACTTTCTCAGTTATTAATTTTCATAATTCCTTCAAGCTTGCAGAAAGCCGTTTTATCTTTAGTATGCAGATGGAAGATAACTGTCCATTTGGAACAATACAAAACTTTATTTGAAAGAAGTTTATTCTTTGAAATAAAACTGCACTATTCCAAATGAACGAATCTTTAGACTTCCAGCTGCATACTGAAGATGAAAGTCCTACGCCAGCTTCAAGGAATTCCGAAAATAGAAAAGTAATGCTTAATTTGTCCGTGAATTGTTACACGCTTTTTTTTCACATAACCGTCGGATTATACGACAAAAAAGCAATGTTTTTAAGGCCTACATGTAAACCTTTTCACTCTCGTACCAGCTGACAGATTTGGTGTGACACACCGCCAGATACATTCGATTTCATTTCATTTCAATCCACTGAAAAGTAAGCTACTCCTTTTTGAAGTCTTATTTCCTCTATGGAAATAAGCAATCGTCGCCCTGGTCGGTTCAATATCTGTTTTCCCCTACAGGTGGGGAATGATTTCACTATTTTAATTTTTTTCTGCAACCCATCTTTTTCAGAAAGTGAGTTTATAACATCTTGTAGGCAAAGGTCTACAATTTTTCCACAGACTTTGACGATATACGTGATCACAAATGTTGAAACGCCTGTCTTCGGAGAAAGAAATAAATTATTCATAACCCCTTGATTTCTTATTACGTTAAAGCTACCCTGTCTCGTCATACCTCACAAATAATTCATCTTCTTAAAAGCGCAGCAATTTTCCATCCACCACTTTCCAACCACAACTGCAATAATGACACTGAGCTCGCCCATTGTCGCTGATAATAAGGGGCCAGAGACAGCTTTACATATTATGAGTAAAGTTAATGATCTACCTTTTTCTTGCTAAAGAGGATGAAAAACCTGGTACGTTTCCTAACTAAAAATACCGGATTTTGCCTTTGGTGTCTTGAACGGTGCGTGAAAATCACAATATTGAGCATCTTTTGCCTACTTCATGAAAATGAAGAGCCGGTCATGCAGAACGACGGAACTTCTCCTGATGATGGAAGATTATAAGATACACGGAAAACGAAAGCTGGAAAAGAACACCAAACCTTAGCGGGCATCTTACAATAATACAACTATTAATGAAGTAAGTAATGGCGAAAATCCCGATCTTCACCCAGTAAATCCGAAATAAGATCCCATATGCATGTTACCTGATGCCATGCTAAGCGGAGATATATATGTTTAAAGAATCCCATCCCAAATATCAATACTTGCAATTAACCTTTGAGCGGCAACGTGAAGACGCGATGAAACAACACAACAGTAAATGAATATTCATGACTAAATAATGCCTCACTGCTCAATTTCAGCAAGCAGAAATTATTTGCCCAAACTACTGAAGATGTTGATTAAGCATCCAATAAATGAGATGCGAAACGTAGAATTCTTTACACAAATTAAATCTTTTGATACTATTAACTCCAATAGTTTGTTGTGGTTCCATAAAATTTTAAAAAATTTGTAGAAAAGTAAGGAAATAAAAGTTCTTTTATTGAGATACCAAAGAGAGGAATCTCGTCTCTCTTCTTCAGTCGAAGAAAAAATAAATAAATAAAAAAAAATGCAAGGAAATTATCGCCTGATCATTCTCGGCCAAACAAAGATGCACGAGATAAATGACATCTCTCTCCAGAGGCGAGCACAAGTGAGCTATAAACACAGAAAATGAGCGATATGATGTGGAACCCAGGGATATTCTCGCTCTTAATCAAGCAGAGCAAACCGACGGTTGATAATGTTTCCAAGAATCTTGAAATATTAAGCTTAATTAATTATTGACCATAAAGAGATAAATTACGCAATCAACTTAATTCGTCTTCTTTCCAAGTCTCATCACTTAATTTCAATTATTGATCTTGTAATTTACTCGATTATGGCAGAGATCCTTCAGCTACTGTGCTTGAAGACTAAAGCTGAATAAATTGGGGAAAAATACGAGTAATTAGTAGCAGAGGTTCCTCCTTCGGCTGATGAACAAAAGATTAGCGTCTAATGTGCGGATTAACCTTGATCTTAAATAGTGTGTAATGTGACACTTTCACATGAATACTCTTAATCAGGGAGAATCAGGGAGGGTGAAGTGAACGCTAATTACCAATTCTAGAGGTACAGCGAGAGAGAGAGAGAGAGAGAGAGAGAGAGAGAGAGAGAGAGAGAGAGAGAGAGAGAGAGAGAGAGAGGTTGTTGACACGAACAGACTTACATACTTCAACATAAAAGCTAGTCTGCGATAACTGACATAAATAAATTCCACAACTAGTTTCAAAGAGAGAAGAGGACGAGGGCAAAAGGAACACAGTGAAAGACCGAAGATATTTCAATTTTTAAGACAAAATATCAAAGCAACCCATTTAGCTCTATAGAAAAGAGGAAACAGATTCGAGTGACATTTTTTTGTTTATCCAGACGGCAGATAAATAGTCTATCAAAGAACGGCGCACAACGCAATTCCTTTCACACACACAATATATATGTATATATATTATAGATATATACATATATATGTATGCATGCATGCATGTACAATATATACAGTATATATGTAATATATATAGTATATATATGTATATATACAGTATATGCACACAGATATATATACATATATATATATATGAAATTTTTATCACACCGTGATTTATATACAATCATGAAGCTACAAATGTCGCTTAATATCAAATTCACGCTACCTCGGGAGTATCCCGATAGGAAATTATCACCGAAGAAGAATTTATAAGTGATAAATGGATTGGTACTGCCGGATCGCGATCCCACGACACAGCAATTATCCAGCAACTCCAGTCGACGTTCATATATATATATATATATATATATATATATATATATATATATATATATATATATATATATATATATATATATATATATATATCCTTATTTCTAAACATGTGTATCTGGATAAAATTGCTAGCCAATCACCCCATCAATCTCCGGATGCTCAAGGAGCCCATGTGCCGAACAGATCTCACTTATTCTTGGCGGTCACCCAAAAAGATACTGAACACTGAGTGATCTTATCATTTAACAACATGTCAGGACAGATTGTCTTCTGTTGCAAGTGATGCCAAGCAAAAAATAGTTATCTAACAATTATGTTACTCTTCCTCCCTGCAAGCTCGCGCATCATCACATTAGCCAACGTCTAGCTGATGTCGAGGAATGATAGCAATTAATGCTAATAGTGGAATTTTTTTCATCACTGTGTTATGAATGTTGAACACCTAAGAGCGAACTTACTCTCAAGTGGACTTTCGGGAAACCTCTTACAAGATGATATTTCTTAGTAGCATCAACTGGCCTTTCCTCTCAAGTATTTGACAATTCTTCAACATTAATCACAGGTGAGAAGAAGGCAGTTTACTGTTTGTGTGAAGTACGATATACCTGATTGTGCGTAGATTATTATTATTATATTATAATATTATATTAATATTATTATTATTCCAGACCACTGAGCTAAATATCAGCTCTCATATGGCTGGCCCGAAGATTTTTCATTCAACAGAATACCAGGTCTAGGCCACAGGCCAAAATTGGGGCCAAATAGGTCATCGGCGTAGTGATGAATGAAAAATTATTTTTTTTTAAATATGTAAAGATATATGATTGTGCAGAGCAGGTGATGAATGTTGTCTGATATTGCTATGTATATGATCACCTTAACAGCAACTATAAACCCTAATTGACAAATACTCGTGTAAGGGGCTGGCCTGTTGGACCGAACGATGTCTAAGGGAGGATCTCCAAAATTAACGCGGAAAATGTTCATGATGATAACGTACAGGCTGGAAAAGAATAGGGAAAAGCCGCACCTCAGTATTATCACTATGAAATAGCCAACAAAATGTCGCAAAAGTCTGATTTAATAGAACAATGAAATATAAGCATAACATCAAGACCAAAGAAAACCTGACCAAAACATTATGAAGGTAAATAAGACCCCATTTCTCGTGGGTTGATTTCTGATATACTGTTAATAACATACTTCAAACCCTCCGACGACGATTATGACAAGAGTAAAACTAAATTAAAATTTCTAGGTGTTTTAACAATATATACAAGAAAAGTGTCATATATGCTCATTTTTTAAAAATATCATTTTGGGAATTACTTGGATCTAAGCATGGCGAAAACTACCAGTGTGAATGCCGTAAGCACATACTTCTAATCTTTCTCAAAACAGATCATAGTAAATGGCTCATAACTTTTATTCTATGGAATTCATTCAATTTCTAGTGATTATAACGATACTGTAATATTTTTTATAATTTTGTAACATAATCTATATATTGTAAATAGTAATATATAACCCTGCATCATGAAAAATGAACACAGTCGCAGAGATGGGCTTTGTACCGATTATAAAGTCCTGAATACGTGAGTGAAGATAAGAATGTCATTTAATATCTCAATCATCTCATATTTTGCTTTACCTTCTTTGTAACGTGACAATGTTAATAATAAAAAATAACAGCAAAAAAAGGCACTTTACTTCAAGCCTAAACGTTTCTACTTCATATCCATCACGTCAGAAACGACAATCGTTATCGATCTTGTTGCGCGATTGCAAGGTTTCATTATGCAGTCTCGACATGTACATAATGAATAGATTGATTAGATAATGAATTAATTAATCATATAATTAATCAATGAAATATTACCAGGGATTCATCAATTAAAGGTCTCTGATTTTGGTATCAATGTTATGAACATTATATCCTAACGTATTATTGGTTTCTCTTACTTGAACAGGTGAAATTAACATAGTTATTTTATAACATGATCATCTGAATACATTTACGAAAGATACAACGGATAAAGAGTATAAAAGATTTGGAGTTTTCTATGGTTTGTACGTAAAACACACCCAACTTTTTACCATTAGAATTATAATGAAATCCTTACCATGTCCCGACTTTTTCATCACACTGTCTTGTTACATGAAGTTGGACATTTCTCAATCTTCGTAACTTCACACACAAAGTCACTATATGTTTGAGCAAAGGCAAACGATATTGGATTGGAATATAAACTTTAAGGCCAAAGGCCAAGCGCTGGGACCTGAGAGGTTATTCAGCGCTGAAAGTAATGTTGAACCTATTGTTAGAGGATGGTGAAAAGCAAGATGGAAGAAAGAGAATATACACGGAGGTATAGCAAAACGAATGACATGGGTTGCAGCTTGGGGCTGGCAGCACCCTGCAAATCACCTTAAGTAGTGCCTACAGTGCCAGCGCACAGCGTGGGGTGCCCTTTCAGCACTGGCCCTCCCTCCCCCGAAAGGTCAAAGGGATAGGTAGCCTAATGCCCTTTCCCAATTAAATAAAACACGATACAGGAAAAATAAGAAGGTGGGGTTTCACCATGAAGACTGCGTCTGGATAAAAGCAGCAGAAGGAGAGGAACAGTTACTCAGCACTGTAACTGGAAGATTAATACTTTCTACAGTTACAAGGAATGCTCGAAAAAATAATCTGTTCTTCGCAGTAGGTTGTCAGGGATTATTTGCGGTAATGCGATTTGATTTGATTTATGAAATTTATGTAATTTCCTGTTAACCTTATAATTGTAAAATACTGTAGTGTAATGAGACCACGGCGTTTGCCCGAGGGACTTTCTTAAAATGTGAAAGTAAGGGCAAGACAATGTGAAAGGTGTTGGACAGCGAGATGGAAAGACACCATATTGACTGACTGACTATACAATGCCTGAAGTCATAAGAGTCCCAAGGGAATAGATGGAAAGGAAAGGCAAGAAACAATGCCTGAAAGATTCTTCATGCCCACACTAATATCACAAGTATACTTGTACCCCAGTATATTTTTCCGTCCTCATTCTGGTAAGAACGTAGTGATAAGATTCTTTTTATTTCGATATAGCTTCATTTCGAAATCCTTTTCCGTATTAATTCAAAAGTTGTTCTGAGAGTTGTTTGCCCGCTTCTTTATAATCAAGTATCAGTGAGATCTTTTAGTTCTATAATCTAATGCTCCTTCAATCTATATTCATCATTTATGTATATTTAGAAATAAAAGTCACTCTTAATTCTTCTTCTCTCCACTTTGATTCTGAACAGATGAATTTCCACAAATATTTATCAAAACTCCCCCACCTGTGTAAACAAGGAAATGGGTAAACGGAATTATAAAAGGGTCACGGAAAAATACACCCTGCACGGGACAAAAAGTCAGCTGCCTACAATACGAACCAATACAGAAAGACAGAGAGAGAAAGAGGCAAGGAACTAAAAAGACCTGAATGACAGGCGGATCCCCTTCATTGCTATGCATGAAAACAGATTTAGCTGCGGCTTGCAATAATCGCTCATGTGCCGCTTTGTAGATACGAGACAAATGTTTGTACGTAATACGAATACATACATTTCCTACGCATTCTGTACCACAGTTTCTTAACATAATGCACAAATGCTTTCCCGGCAATGGAAGACCAAACAACGACTGCTCGCATAACCGTACGCCCCAGGCTTTCCCATAATGGAAAACGATATACAAAACAAACTTCACCGCTTTTTCATTTGTGTCTGGAGGAAATATCGGGAAGACTAAAGAGCAATCTGAAGCTTTATTATCAAAAGGCCTTCCTCCTAAGCACTTTGCTTTTCTGAAAAGATGATAACATCAAAAATGGCCTTTGTATGTTGATGGCAAACGCATTTCATAAAGAATAAGACATTAAAAAGACGTTTTGTGACGGAGCTAAGTGAAATGAATTTATTTTTTATTTGCTGCTCCGCTCTAAAGCCCCGCACTCCCACCCTATCTTTCCTTTTGCGATGCAAAAGCTGATGGGACGAGCAACATAATGTGGTTTCATAGCCGAAGCCAGGAAAATACAAGAGAAAGCTCTCTACTTAACCATAAAATGAAAGATTTAAAGGTGATACGTAATGAAAACCCTATAGTAGTTGCGATTCCCTGAGGAAAACATTCGAGGATGTCTTACTTCCACTTTAGACATGCAGTAACAGTAAAAACTACTTAATGATAGCAAAAGGATGCAGAACAAGGCAAAAGGACATCGAAAATAAAATGGCGTTATAACTAACTTCCATCAAACAATGAAGCAAAATGTCAAAAAAGAAATTACGTGACGAGGCTTCCAGAAACGATGGATTTGTTCTTAGTCTTGGTGATTATAATTTGTCCACCCGTCTGTACGTCTGTTTGATACGATATTATTTGTCACTGCAACTCCTACTCTGTTGGTAAAAACGTAAATCATCATTCATGGATGTGCATAAATGGAGAAAGCCCGCCTATCTCTTCGCCAGTGCCTTTTTGTTACACTTATATATATATTGTCATCGTAACTCCTCCTGTGCCGTTAAACGGATTCCAGTCAAATTTGGTACAAATGTAAACAATCACGGATAGATTTATGCGTGGAGAGAGTCTGTCTGTCTGTCTGTTCGTTAGGGTCTCTTAACCTTTCTTTGTCATCACAACTCTTCCTATACAAGTGAAGGGATTCTAGACGAAATTATATATATATATATATATATATATATATATATATATATATATATATATATATATATATATATATATATATTAACTTTATCACTTACACAATTATCTGTGCATTTATGCAATTATTGACAGGACCTCATTGAAAGAATTCGGGTAGAGAAAGGCTATAAGGTCAAGAGGGCGAGGCCACACAGGAGGTGGTTAATTGCTTTAATCCACTCCTCCACACATGTAAATACAGCTGGACCACGTGTCCGGTCATTCGACGGATACCTGACAATGAGGACTGTTAGTCCGGGAAAGCTTGTAACTTTTATTGAAGAAACATCTCCGCTAGATACCATCCAGTTTCAATGATGTCCTATATATATATATATATATATATATATATATATATATATATATATATATATATATATATATATATATATATATATATATATATATATATATATATATACATACATACATACATATTTCATTACTGTTATTTCCATTTTCATCATTTATATTTTTATTTCTGATTCAGTTTTATTAATTTTTATTAATTTATATATATATATATATATATATATATATATATATATATATATATATATATATATATATATATATATATATATATATGTATTTATGTATGTATGTATCAGGCATTTATATGGTTTTATTGCTTACGTTTCAAGGCCTAGCGTCATTATCAAAGTTGTAAAAATATATGCAAATTTATTAAAACATCATAAAAGACCCGGCCTTAAAAATAATATGCTAAAAACAAATAAAAAATAGTCGGTTTAAAATGCCAGCAGAAACGCATTACCATCCAAGTGGAAAGAAATAATACGAGTGACAAGGAGAAACGTTAAAAGTCCACGGTAAACTCATGATAAGAAAAGAGGTGTGGAGACAGTTTGGTTGTTTAACTTCGGGATCGCCTGTTTTAGCAAAGAGATTCCAGGATTGCCAGCTGCTGAGGAGAACGAGTCCTCGACAAAATGTTTATTCAGAATTCGAACTTTATAAGTTACCAGCTCTCATTCCCTGATTCGACGGAAATGCACATCGGCCCTGCTTGTTTCCTGCCGTCTACGAAAGGTTGAACTTAACTTGGACTTCCTCCAATATTGTAAAATTAATCATGTTACACCAAAATTTGTGACATTTAACTTTGAAGGTCTTCACTAAGCACACCTTTCTATGTTGATGCTACTAAGAAATTATTAGACATGGAGATTAATTGTAAAATCAAAGCGATCAAGGTTTTAATAGACCGTCACCAACAGTTACCCACTAATGATATTATAAGTTATCTCTTTTAGACCGAATCATTTTAAAGTATTTGTTTAATAAAGCTATTAACCAGTACGTTTCCATCACCCAGGATACTCATAAGAGGAAATTAACAAATCTTGGTGTTACTGTTCCTAAATTTCGATGTAACAATACCTCTTTATTTAATCTTTCGGATAGTTCCTTACTGGAGGGGTGGGTTCCGTTCTCAGCTAGCACTCTGCTGGCCGCGAGTTCGAATCTCCAACCGGCCAATGAAGAATAAGAGGAACTTATTTCTGGTGATAGAAATTCATTTCTCGGTATAATGTGGTTCGGATTCCACAATAAGCTGCAGGTCCCGTTGCTAGGTAACCAATTGGTTCTTAGTTACTAAAATAAATCAAATCCTTCGGGCCAGCCCTAGGAGACCTGTTAATCAGCTCAGTGGTCTGGTTAAACTAAAGTATACTTAACTTAATCTTTCGGATTTCCAACTGTCACCAAGGAAAGAATTTTTGTTATTCTTTGGACTCGAGTTTTGCCTTCCTTGCTACAAACCGTCTTTTACTCAGTTTTTTGGGGCTCCTCGAACTACTTCTTCCCAGATTGGTCAACTCTGGGTTAATGGTTAACACTGAACGCTTTCGTTCATCGCTATATTCTTTATCCCATAAAACTTTTAATAATCTTTCTAATTGCTGGACACCATTTTTTAAGAAACAGGATTCTAAAATTTTAAAGAACCTTGGTAACCGGGATAATAACATTATCACTAGACCGAATGAAGGAAAAGGTGTGGTACTTTTAAACACACATGACTACATACACAAAGTGGAAGATATTCTAAAGGACAATACCAAGTTTCGGTTTTAGGGTGACCCGGATTTTACCACCATTTTTAGAGTGGAGGACAGAATAAACGGGTTCTCTTTGTGACCAAAAAGTAATTCCATTGATGCTTACCGATCATTAATGAGTGCAGGTGGTTCTTATGGGATTTTATATGGACTACCGAAGGTATATAAAGAGGGTGTTACTATACGACCTATTTTATCTTACGAAACACCCAATTATAGGTTAGCTAAATTCTTAGTACCTCTACTAAGTGATTTTTCTATTAACAATTACACGTTGATAAACTCAGAACATTTTAAAGAAAGGGTTTTAGCTCAGGATTCAGATACATGGTTAGTCCAGATATCGATCACTTTTTACAAACGTACCTGTTGAAACTATTCAAATAATTTTAAATAAGATTTTTATTAACGAAGGTTTTTTATTTAATGGTTTTAACCGTGATGATTTTAAGAAGTAGTTGTGTTTGGCAGTGCAGGACACAGCCTTTGTTTTTAACAATAAGTCTTACTTCCAGATTGACGGGAAGGCAACGGGAAGCCCAATGGGACCCGTTTTTGCTAATATTTTTATGTGTCATCTAGAGGAGCAATTGCTGGACAACTGCCCTTTCGCTTACCACCCATTGTTTTACAGTCGGTGATACCTTTATCTTGTTCACCAACTGGGAACAGGCCGCTGCGTCTTCAGAAGCTGCTAACTCGGCCCACCCCAATATAAGATTTATACAATCGAGAACGAGAATGATAAGCAGCTCCCCTTCCTAGACACTATGGTATCACGTGATGATATTGGCTTTCATACCTCTATTTTTGGGAAAAAGACCTTTACTAACTTAAGTATGAATTTTCACATTTTCTGTTGCTTCAGTTTCAAGTCAAACTCCGTAAATGCACTCCTCCACAGGGCTTATTACTTAAACTCGAACTGGTCTGACTTTCACAAAGAAATTTCACTTTTATACTCATTTCTCGGAGAATTATTTCCCTTCCAGTTTGTTTCATAAGCAGCTAAATAAGTTTCTCAATAATATAATCACGCCGAAAATTAGGTTTTCAACAGCCCTAAAAATGCCCTTTTATTCGAGTCTTCCTTGTATTCATGATGAGTTCTTTATTCCGGAATTAATTCATTAATACGACAGTATTGTCCTGCCATAAAAAGTCACCTCATTCCCACTGATCCTCTTATCATAGGTTCCCTTTTTAAATATAAGGAAAGATTGAACCGTCTGATGACATCGAATGAGGTACATTTATTTTCTTGCCCCCGATGTACTCAAGGAAAATATGTCGGTGCCTCTCGTAGGTTACCAAAAGTCCGCATCGATTGTCACAGGTGTTAGTTATCGTACTGGGGTCCAGCTGTCGAATCCAGTTTTCCAATATTCGACAGCATGCTAAAAAATGCAAAATAAGTATTGAATACAATCAACTTAAAATTTTGTCGAGGACTCGTTCTCCTCAGCACCTGGCAATCCTCGAGTCTCTTTGTATAAAACAGGTGATCCCGAAGTTAAACAACCAAGCTGCCTCCGGCCCTCTTTTCTTAGCGCAAGTTTACCCTTGTCACTCGTATTATTTCTTTCCACTTGGATGGTACAACTTACCTCCTGGCGTTTTAAACTTAACATTTTGTACTTGTTTTTAGCATATTATTTTTAAGTTCGTGTGTTTTATGACGTTTTTATGTATTTGTATATTTTTTTTACAGGTTTGATAATGAGGCTATGCCTTGAAACGTAAGCAATAAAACCATGTAAATGCCTGAGATGTCTTCCTCAAGTTCCTTTTGGCTATATTTTGGCTGTTGATTGCTACTATCCATCCTTACACACATCCACACACACACACACACACACACATATATATATATATATATATATATATATATATATATATATATATATATATATATATATATATATATATATATATATATGTGTGTGTGTGTGTGTATATACTAGTCACCAACCTGGCACTGCCTGGGAAAACTCTGAATGACAACCGATAAACTTTCTCTCTTTCTCCTCCCTAACACCCACTCTCCTCTCTCACTTCCTCTCTTTCTCTCTCCCTTTCCTTTGCTCCAGTTACATTGCCCAGCATTTTTGACATTTTATATTCACCCATTCTCACACCTGCCCCCTCCTATTGGGGCTGAACTTGGACTTAAGGGCATCGGGAGTGTTACTATTCATCTCAGCGGCCTTGAAAACCGTGAATTAGACACTAATATCTGCCATTTTTTACATTTTATTTTTCACCCACCCCCAGCTCCTATCGGGGCTAAACTTGGACTTAAAGGGCATCAAGAGTGCCACCATTCATCTCAGCAACCTCAAAATTTATGGATTAAACCAGGGGTTTTCAACCTGGGGTATGCATAACCCAGGGGGTACACCAAGGGTCTGTCAGGGGGTAGGAGGTACGTGCTCCCCACAGGTCGTTAGGGTTAGGGGCCCAGCTGCCCACTGACTTGTACTGTAAGTGTGCTGGACAGGGAGAGAGGCACAAGTTATGGTCGGGCACGCACCACTCGACATTTTTGACATTTTATTTTTCACCCCCCCATTCCTATCAGGGCTGAACTTGGACTTAAAGGGCATCAAGAGTGTCACCATTCATCTCAGCAACCTCAAAATTTATGGATTAAACCAGGGGTTTTCAACCTGGGGTATGCATACCCCAGGGGGTACACCAAGGGTCTGTCAGGGGTGGGGTTACATGCTCCCCACAGGTCGTTAGGGTTAGGGGTCCAGCTGCTCACTGCCTTGTACTGTAAGTGTCCTGGACAGGGAAAGAGGCACGAGATGGGGTCGGGCACGCACCACTCGACAGTCGTGAACTGGAGATTGGTGTTGCTGCTTTTTGGCTTCTTTCTTTACTGATATATTAATTTCGGAATGCTGTGTCGATTTCACTAACATTATTATTGCAAACTGTGTGGCATTGGCAAGTATAAGATTGTTAGGTAGCCCTGACTTATTCTTAATGAAGTCATAGTTTGTTTGTCGTTATTTGCGTTTTACAGCAAATTTCTGTTCATTCGGGTCCCATATTTCTAATTTAATGTTGATTTTTTGGCAATAGTAAATTTGGTACCAAACTCTTTTTTTCCACTGCATAATTTATGTAATTAAAGATGTTTCTTGATTAATACATTGCAATGTATTACCATATATGCCAAAATACCTTAAATTGCGTATCATTTTTGCTGCAGACTGTAGCAGCATAGCTGAAATGGAGGCCCAGAAGAAAAAAGACGTTAAAATGAGGAGTATATAAAGTTTGGATTCACAGTCATCATTAAAGATGGAACTGAAATGCAGCAGTGTGTCAACTGTGGCAAAGTACTGTTTCCAGCAGCCATGAAACCAAGCTTGCTCCAACAACATTTGCACGGTTGTCACCAAGAGCTCAAAGGAAAAGATATGGACTACTTTAGGCGCAGAGAAGCCAAATTAAACCGCTTATAACTGAATCACTTAGGCCGGTTTTCATCAGTCAAATAAAGCCACTCTTCGTGCTTCATATGTAGTTTCACTGAAAATTGGTCAGTAGAAAAACCTCACTCCATTGGGGAGATGCTGATCATGCCATGTGCCAAAGAAATAGTTAGGACTATGCTGGGGGAACAATATGCTAAAACGCTCGACACTGCCATTGTCTGATAACACTGTTTAGCGACGTATATTTGACATGTCCACAGACATCAAAGACCGGGAGGTTTCTAGAGATAAAAACAGCATCCCTAGGGATATTTGCTCTCCAGTTGAATGAAGCAACGGACGTAAATAATTGTGCTCAGTTGCTGGTATTCAAGAAATACATCAGAGATGAAATTTTAAGGAAGACTGTTTTTTTGTCACCCTCTCGAAGCTTCAACTACTAGTGTAGATATTTTTGAGACGGTTAACTCTTTCTTTGAAGGTAAGGACTAGAGCGGGAAAATTTATGTGGTTGCACAACAGATGGAGCTGCTGCAATGTTAGGCAGTCGTCAAGATTTAAAACAAGGATTAAAGCTATTAACAGTAGGGTAAAACATATGCATTGCATGATACACAGGCAGGCTTTAGCAGCCAAGACACTGCCCACTGAGCTCAAGGGGGAGCCTGATGACACGGTAAAATGGTCAACTTTGTAAAGTCAAGTGCTCTCAATTCTAGAGTATTTAGACTTCTGTGCTCAGATTTAGATTTTGTTCATGAAACGCTGTTATATCACACAGAGGCTCGATGGTTATCTTAGTGGTAATGTTGTCAAGAGACTGTTTGAGTTAAAGGACGTACTGAAAGTGTTCTTTAGCTGTAATGACAAGAAGGTAACTCAGATTTATCTTGCAAAGCTGAATGAACCGAAGTGGATTACTTATTTTGCTTATCTTTTTTACATATTTACACGCCTAAATATTTTAAACAAATCTTTGCAAGGAGCTGATGCTGTTATCACTGACGCTGTTGACAAGCTGAAGATTTTTCAAATGAAAGTAGAACTGTGGGAGACAAAAGTAAAGAATGGAAATTTTGACATGTTTGAGACACTTGGTGATAGGCAAGACACCTCTACTGTAGTTCAGATGGTAAACTTAATAGTGGATCACCTTTCCTCAATGCAAAATGAAAAAAGAGATACTTTCCTGATGTGTCTGAAGGAAACTTAAAAGCTAATTAGTGACTTTCCATACAGATGATGCTTCTGTTAATGATGCTCTTAAGGAAGAGTTTATTGAACTTGTGAATAACTCCAGTGCTTCTGATATATTTGAGAAAGAGTCTTTAGTCAGGTTCTGGTGTAAAATATGCAAGTCATATCCACATGTCGCAGAGGAGCCTCTTTGTTCTGTGTTACTTTTCCCATCATATCTGTGTGAAACTGAGTTTTCAAGCTTACTTCTCATAAAATCAAAACTAAGGTCTCGAATGAATGTGGAAGCCGACCTTCAATGTGCTTTAGCAAAAACTGCTCCTCGGCTGACCAGGCTACTTGATGAAAAACAGTTTCAGTCATCTCATCAACTCCCTTTGCAGCTGATGTAATAATAATGTATTTTGTTTTTGCAGCTAAGTACCAAAACCTGGAAAATTTACTGCATAGCCACAGGTAAATAATTATAAAGAATTGTCTTTTTATGGAATTCTTTGTGTTGACAATATTATCGGTTATGTCAGGAGTTATGTATTTACTTCCCTTCAGTATAGTCCTTGCAAATATACACAATGGAATGTTTTTCTGAATTTGTTTTGTTTTCCACTTTAAACAAAGTGATGGGGGGACATTAATGACATTAAAAATACCCAAAAGGTTATGTGGGGAGAAAAAGGTTAAAAACCCCTGTTATTACACAGTAACATCTGTCGTTTTCTGTCATTTTTACATGTTATCTCCTTCCCACCCCATCCCCTTTGGCGCCAGTGATGTCTTACCACAACAGTATTCTTTTCCAGATAGTAAGTTATATGTATACTGAAATGAGGTATGATAAATTCGTAGAGTTTATTTAGTTACTAAGTCTACAGGCAGAACCAGCCCCATTTCAGGGAAGCCCTTCCCACCCCCAACCCCCTTTGGTGACCTTTGGTGCTAGTGATGTCTTAGCCCCCAGTGTTCTTTTCCACATAATAAGTTTGGTTGAAATTGCCCAATTCATTTCAGAGTTATGCTGGAACATACACACACACATCCATTTTTATAGATATGTGTGAGTGTGTACGTACATGTACTTTAATAGCCACAATGATTCACTCAAACTTTACAGCCTTCTCGCATATTTTGGATACGCTTCCCTCTATAGGCCTAAACCCAGGCTGCAAATTGAACGGCGAGCAGAATTCGAGCCCAGGACCGAGATTTTCAGCAAAAACGCACAATCACACTTTGCTAGTAAGGTCAATTTGCCTGTGTAGTGTGTTAGTGCATCCTCGAACCCTGCCTCGCAATGTGACAGTTCCTTCTTTTGTTGCCCTGCAAATTTATCGTTCAGTTCTGTGAAAGCCTGCTAAGCCGAGACTAAATCTAGGCTGTTCGGTTATTAAATAGGTCGATCGGGTTTTAATGTGCTATTTATTCAAGTGTTATTTACATCATATAAGGTAAATGAAGATCTAAAGGCATATTCAATGCATACTGGAGGAGCAAAATGTCTTACCTCTTTACTTTTAGGATTTAACAAGCTTCCATGGCAAAAGTGGTGGTAATTTTTCATATCTTGTATTTGTTATTTTCAACAGATATTCCAACATAGATCACTTTGTACCACTTCATCAGTTTATTAATTTCAGAACTCAAGGCACCATGACAAAATATCTTAAGGCAGCCATAAGTGTGTTGGTTACGTTCCTTTGTGATCATGTGAAACATGTTGAAATAGAAACCTATAACAAACCCTACACAGTCATGCATCTAGTTCTGAGTCGTAGCAGATTTTCAGTCAAACTTATATATACATTAAACAAAAGCGCTTACTATCATTGTTTCATGTACTGTTATTTCCTCAGTTTGGCGTCTTTCTTATGGCTGATTATCAAGGAATTTTAATCGCTTTATTTGTTAATAATAAATTATGACGATCTAACTTAATCTACAAGACAATCACTTCATAATGTCTTATTTTGGTACCAGTCTAAGTGGTTCGTCTATGATTTTTACGCAGTCAGATAAACTAACCGGTCTTCTACAATTCTGTAATAATATGGATGTTAATATGGCAAACGTCTCTGCTGTCATGGGGAACAGAATACAGAAAGCTCACCCGATTCGCTCACATCGCCAATCATTACCTATGGACCAAGTAGCTTTATATTCCCATTCCAGAACATGTAATCGACAAAGGAGTTACGAATCAACAGATTCTCTTTGAGCTCGAATATCTTCTGGAAACGCTGATTCAGGGCTATTGGTCAATAACCTATAATTTCAGAATTTCTTATCTGATGAATAACCCTTTGCAGCAGAGTTCATTCACCCCAAGGAATTTACATCAAATTGAGACATTAATCTTGGGGGAGCAATTTGCACATTTCTAACTTATATTAGTCTCTCTCTCTCTCTCTGGATGGGAAGTACTGTCCAGTATTAAAAAGATGATATGTAAAGGTTTAAACAGGAATGGCACCACAAAATACTTTTTTTTTTTTTTTTTTTTTTTTTTAAGGTACTGAAAACTACGAGTACTAACTGGCACCTTGCAAATACAAAGATAAAAGTCTAGACTGAATCCAATGAGCACACACAACCAAACTTCACTTCGTCACAAAATAATTCGGTAAATAATTAAGATCTCCCTTGTTTGCAATATCTACAATAAAGAAAAGATTGAGAAAATTTACAGACGTAGTCTGAATATAATAACGAAGTGCACAAAACTCAACGATATGCTGAAAGCGAATAACCAGCAGGAGGGCTGTCGCACGCTGGGTTGAATTATTATTATTACTAAACATTCTTCTTCAGGAGACAATGTTACCAGAATTTAAGTAAGGTCCAGTCGCTATCTTCCATAAAAATTAATTCCCCCAAAATACATACTTGATAAGGGAGCATGGTCAATTTTCAATAGTCATACGTAAATGAAAAAGGAACAATTACCAGTATTTCGTTGAGTTTACTTGAAAGATTCATCAGCAAGTAACAAGACTCATTATTAAAATTGTAAGTTAAACATTAAATACTTCCCTTAGGGAATAATGATCCCTTTTACATAGGTATCAAAAATACCTGAACTCTAAAAGCCGCGGGATCAATTACCATACTCATGAAACAATGAAAGTGACTACAAAAGCTTGGAACACATGTAAAATAAAGCCCACCTTTACCTCGATACAAAAAATAAAGTATTAACTCAACTCATGACCGTATCTGCAAGAAATAGCTGTATAGCATCTTTTGACTGAAATTCTAGTCTACTGGGGGCAGCGCATTGTCTACTTGGTAATACTGTATAACCAACAACGATCATTTTTCAGATCATACTGTCTTCTAATTCCTAAATACTATTAGATTTGTAACTAAATCCAAATCTCTGGGCCCACCAGGTCTAGATTTTAATACTGAAATAGCATACAGCACCAACAAGGGCAAAAACTTGAAAAATAATAATAATAATAATAATACTGCAATAAGAATAATATGGAAGGAGTCCTTTCCGGGCAATGTTAAGAACAATTGCTGTTTCTTAGTACATTCTTCTCGTCTGCAGGTAGGTGGTACAATAAATTCCCAAAGGACATGGAGAGATATTCTGCTTTTGTAGTTAATTTTACTCTTACCTCCCGACGTACACGCAGGCGGTCATCTAATAAGAGAATGTATGAAATTTAAAGGTGGGCAGGTAATTGTAGCAGGAAAGCTGGACTGATGTCTTGGTGGGTCGAATTTCTACTGGTCACTTTTCGCCTCGGGTTTTCCTGCTATAAATATCTGTCCACCTTCTAATTTCATGCATTCTCTCATTAGATGACAACCTGCGTGTGCGTTGAGGCGTTAGAGTAAAATTAACTTCAAAAGCGCAATACCTTTCCACGTCTTTTGAAATTTATTATACCACCTACCAGCAGACGAGAAGAATATATCAAGAGGAATAGAGAAGACTCTCTACAAGCTAAATGCCGTTGAAATAGCAATTGTTTTTAATAATAATAATAATAATAATAATAATAATAATAATAATAATAATAATAATAATAATTTAATAAATTTTTGGAGTAATTGAATTTAATCATATGCAACCAATTATATGGGGCACAGATTAAATGAACAGAAAGATTGGCTGATTTCATGTCAAACTAGCGTCAATCATATTTTCAACAAGCAAATGTTATACAGACATTATATATATATACCGGTACATATATGCGTGTGTGTTCATATAATTAATAGCTACAAATAAATCTTCTCTTAAAAATTTGATGAAACGACGCATACAACCTTCATATGAACCATCGTAAAACACAAACACAATCTTGGTAATCTAGCAAATAGAAAATTACAGAATTTAATTAAAGAGAAAATGTATATATCTGTTTGGGAAAGCTAATTTCTTTACGCATACCTAAAGGTGACAGAAATAAAATGACATACATTCCTAGACCTTTACAACCAAAAACTACTTTCATCGTCTCACCTATGACACAGTATACGCTTTCACAGTTCCCAAAAATGCGGACACTCGGCGATCAAATGAACCACAGAGAAGGGAACTAAGCAATTACGCCCAGAAAATAGCTGGGATTGGCCAGCCATCATGAAACCAAAAGTTATTCAAGTGTGACCAGGTCCGCGGAGAAAAAGAGCACTTTCCATAAAGATCTTCTTGACTTTTAGTACCATGAAAATGCCACCCCGGACCACAGCTAACAAGCTGATCCAAGTTCGGACGTCATTCTTTTAACACAAGTGCTAACATATCCTTACCATAGCATATGGATTACAGAGACCCATTTTTCTGAGCTAAGAACTCTTCATTGTCTTGTAGACGCAACGGAAATGGTCATTAAAAATACAGTCTCACAATGAACTTCATCTTGGCTCACACATCGCAATGCAGTTAACGAGATGTTTCAGAATATCAAAGTTTTTCTTCACTGGTTAAAACCCTTTTCACCATTTCAAATCAGCAGGAAACGCAAAGAGAAACACACATCTCGAGAGTATGGATTCTGTAACTCTTTAGTTTAACTTTACCTTTAAAAATATATATATATAAATTATATTGAAAAATATAATATATATAAAATCAATAAAAGATACATTTTAAAAAGATTCAACTAAATTATACTGAAAATTGTTTCACAGAAAATCAATCAAAAGATAAAAGATAAACGGAAAACAATTCAACTGTTATATGTCAAAATGTCTCAGCCTTGAAAAACGATGGAAAGTATATATATAAACGTATATAATAAACTGCTTTATGTACAAGATGCCTGTCCCTTATATATATATATATATATATATATATATATATATATATATATATATAATATATATATATATATATATAATATATATATATATATATATATATATATATATATATATATACATATATATATATATATATAAGAAAGCATATTCTTATAAGTGGGTAACGGGAAACTAGCACACATTAAATTATTGTTATCTTAATTCTCAGTGTGGGGATGAAAGAGCAGAAAATAAGAAAAGAGCGGGTCATACGCACCAAGAATAGCTTTTACCTACCTGGCTATAACGGGAATTGGCCGTTCAGTGAAATGACAATTACCCTGGATCCTCTGAAGTAATAACGAAACTCCCAGAGATATGTTCACGACGCACCGACAAGTGTTCATGAACAATTCAGGCAGATTTGGTTACTTTCTCAATTAAAATGGTGCGACGCTAACCTTATTAATAAAATTAATCGAGCTGGCAATTACTCAACTAAGATTTAATAAAAAAAGATGAGCGCGTGTGAATGTAAAATGAGTCAGGGAAATAACCAGATAAGTAAATGAATTCTACGACATATAGCAGATATCTAATAAAGGAACTATATGGCAACACCATCTATTCTTATAACTGTTACAAAAACTTACATAAATCATAAGACAAGATGAATATGATTTCATGCACACACATATGAATATCACAGTACATACGACTAGCATTCAATATAATAAGGAAAGATGATTGTGATTCCACGTACATGAACATTACAGTACGTGTAACTAGTATTCAATATATAAATGCACAGCTAAAGAATCTGCTTTCATAAAACTGATATCGTCGAAATATTAAATAAATAAAATCTGGAGCGATGAAAAACTCCACGTAGTCTTAACAGCCACTTTCAACTCGCTCTCTCTCTCTCTCTCTCTCTCTCTCTCTCTCTCTCTCTCTCTCTCTCTCTCTCGTTCTCTCAGCACTGGGTCATCGGATTACAGTTTAAACAAGTGTCATGAGCATACAATCTGAATCAGTTCAAACATTAGGAACACAGTTTACATTTAATGAAAGGGTCCCAATTTATTTGCTTGATAAATATGCAAGGTGACTTGCTCTCTTGACAGTTTATTGAACGAGATAAGTGGCGGAGACGATACACAAATTTAAATTCTCAATTATAGATCCTACTTTTTAAGCGCAACATTCAAAGTATAAGCATGTCAGAAATTTATACCTCTGCTTCCTTGTCTTAAAAGGAACAATTATTCCCACACAAAGCACCTATCCACGAAGCATATTTCATGTTACCTTGAATAAATACCCAGATAAGTAAACATAAATACCTCAAAAATGGGGAAAGAAAAATTAATGTGTACGTCTGTAGATCTAATATTTCATTATACGCCAGGTTTGGATAATTGTTAAGTAATTTATATATGTATGGCATAATTACACACATATATATATGTATGTATATATATATACACTGTATACAAACGACATAACGAATTGTTGTAAGTCTTTTGATACAACCCTTTCCAATCGCAACACCGACGCGTCAGATATTTTTTTAGTAACAAACATTATCTAATTGCACCGACACTCTGCCAATATCTATTATCCAATCATTCATCCACCTCAGTGACTCGTAAATCACAATGGCCTATTAGCGACCGCAACATACTCCAAAGGTCTCTTAAAAGTTTTCGTTATATAATTATATAATATTATATATATATATATATATATATATATATATATATATATATATATATATATACATATATATAATATATATATATGTTGTATATATGTATATATATATATATACATGTATAATGTATATATACTGTATATATATATATATATATATATATATATATATATATATATATATATATATATATATATATATATATATATATATATAATATATTTTATTTCTTTAACAATTCAAGGGTTTAGACCTGACTCTCGGTAAACCGTTCTCTATCAGGACTGAGGCGACTTGTAGTCGGTGATATCACCAATACATACTGGCAAATTAACCTTTTCGGTAGCCTTATTTCTCTTGGCGTACCCTCTGAATTTGGGGCCCATTGTGCTGTCAACTAAGATAATGCAAATCCCAGAATATCTTAACTTCTTTGCTCCTCGGCATGGGATCCTCGTACTCTGCAAAATAACAAAATATTCTAATAAGCCATTTAACTTCTACACTAATTTTCCTCTTTAAGGTGGTTATGTTTCAATTCACCCCTGAAGTTTTCTTTTCACACTTACACCTATTTTTGCCTAGTTCCTATACCCTATGCCTGTTGATAACTAACATGTAAATTCCTTAGCTATTTCTGCTAGCTTTAATCGTACTCCTCTCTCTTACTCTCTTAACAACGGAAATATATCTCAAATTATCCAAAGGCTAAATACTAATTAAAAGCTACTTATTGTTGAGTACAATATTTAACTCATAATTTCGCTGAAATGCCAAATTTTCTAACAAGATGTATCAGTTTCTCACTCCGTCTCTTCTTTTGATATCTCCAAATATTCATCAAATGCTTTCAGAGCAATAACTACTGGTTTTCATCCATTTACTCTCCTGCTTTCATCATCTTAATTTTCACCAGTACTTGAGTTTCACGTCTTGTAGACTGACACCTTTTTTAACCGCTCAAAGAAAATCATCTATTTCTGTGTTGACGTATACCTGCTTTCCCAAAACAGTAATAATAAATTGCGAGGTCTTTCAGTGGCATAACACATAAATGACAAATCCCACTCGAATGCCTTGGTTAAAACTCTGTATAATAAAAAACACCATGCACCCCATATATTTGTCCTTGTAGATAATAACGATGGTCTAAGGATAGTAAACGCCACGTTTAGATTCGGAGTCGACCAGCCCAGGCCAGACTCTCTCACCACTGGCCCCTATTTAGAGATGCAGAATGAAGGAGCCTTGGTTCGTGATTCGGGACAGTATACAAAGTCTCTATGGTCGAAACTTGCAATCTGGACTCACCTTTGCTACCGTCATTTTTTATGCAATAAGTACGTTACTTCTTACATAAACACTAAATCTTCGTACACTGCATACTTACGTGATAAGCTTTCAAAAACTGCCTCATATTAGAAAAACTCAAACAAATCCTAGCAAGGGAGAAATGGGTTTCCAGTTAATGAAGAACTGAGGCTCTTGCCGTCCCCTAAGAAAAATCATTTGCAATTAATAAACCAGTCCTCTCGCTTGGGGGAAAAGTATCCCAAGGTAAGAGAGTTGATTCTTGACTGACAGGCCACCACCACCAACACTCTCTCACCTCGCGTATAGTGTAGTAGTGTATGCCGCCCACAACCACCCGTCACCAACACAATGCCAGGAAACCACACACACCTGCCTCTGGCTGGGTTCTATTGACCAAGTGGTTTCCGTAAATGCGCTGCTTTTTTGCACAGAGCACTCCAGACTTCAAAGGAATGCGACAGATTCTCTGCGATCAGAAGGTAAATAACTACCTGTTATCTAAAATGTTTTCTCCGATGTGTAATTGTTTGCCATTGTTGATATGAAGATGAGAGTTATTTGTTACTATAAAGATAATAGCTTATACACACAATATAAGATACCATCTAACTTATTTGCTGATATTACTGCAAAACAATGGAGGACATACACCGCTCTTGCTTTCGTGCTTGGGGGAGCAAATGAACTAAGAGCTTTTCTTTTCATCAAAGTTAGCAGAACTACTACCGCTGTGTTTATGGGTGTGTGATCAATACTTTTCTTTACGATTCCGTGACAGAAGCAATAACATTATAATATATCCTACGCCAATAAAGCTGGGAGGATGTTTGTTCATTCGTGTTAGTGTATCAGTTTGTGGTTATTATTGCCTAGGGAAACATTCGCTTATTATTCAGTCTAGGTATTTTTGAGGCTTGATCGAAGTAGACTCTCCACCGACGACTTTTCTTTAAACTCAATATAAGATAATCTTAAATTTCGTTATTTTACTTTGGCACTAATCAACATTCTGATACAATCATGGGGTGAATAACACAGACCGCATCATGTAATTCAAACTAATCGAAATGGGATGAAATAACGTATACAGTTACGATGCGTTTCGAGAGATACACCGTGTGCAAAAATAATCTAATGGTTTAATGGATTCATGAGGAGATGAGATAAGATACTAAATACACGAAAATATATTGAGCTAACAACAGATAGACAGGCCTGGGTTCCGAGGAGGATGACGTGCCAAGTGGGAGATAAATATGAGCGGCATGCAGACTGTATTTATGAGAAGGATGAGGATGACCAAACAGATTGTTTTAATTTTCTTTATGAGAATGCAATTAGAAGGGGTAAACTCTTACGATTATGCTTCTCAGGAATAAAATGATAATTATATAAAGGGAGAAACAAATGCGGACATCAACTAGAAGACTGCAGACCTGTTTCCTATAAAATGAAAATGGAAAACACAAGCAGACGTTTGAGGGGATGATAAATATTTAATTACTGCCGTGTTTCACAGGGACCAACATGTAAGCCCATTCGTTATGAGAGGGACTCAAAGATTAATGTTATTCATCTGTACAGTAAAGATGACATACAGATATACATATATATACATACACACACACATATATATGGTTATATATCCAACGATGAAACGCATAATGGTAATTTATCACATGCTAGCTGACCAACCCGGCGCTGCCCGGGATAACTCTGAATAACAACCGATAAACTCTCTCTCTCTCTCCAACTCTCCCTCACTTTTCCCCTCCTCTTCCTCCTCCCTAACACCCTCCTCTACTTTCTCTCTCTCACTTCCTCTCCCTCTCTCTTCTCTCTCCAACCCTCCCTGTCTCTTTCCTCTCCCTAACACCCCCTCTACTCTCTCTCTCTCTCTCTCACACTTCCTTTCCCTCTCACTCTCTCACTTCCTCTCCCTCTCACTGTTTCTTTCTCTCACTATCTCCCTCTCTCTCTCTTTCTCTCTCCAACCCTCCCTGTCTCTTTCCCTCTTTCTTCTCCCTAACACCCCTTCTTCTCTCTCTCTCATTCCTTCTTTCTCTCACTCTCTCCCTCTCTTTCTCTCTCTAACCCTCCTTGTCTCTTTCCCTCTTTCTTCTCCCTAACAGCCCCTCTACTCTCTTTCTCTCTCTCTCATTTCCTCTCCCTCTCTACTCTCTCTCTGTCACCCCATCCCTAACCCCCACCCCCTTTGGTGCCATTGATGTCTTACCCCACAGTATTCTTTTCCAGATAGTATGTCATATGTATACAGAAATTAGGTATGATATATTCGTAGAGTTACTAAGCCTACGGGCAGAACCAGCCACGGTTCAGTGAAGCCCTTCCCACCCCCACTACACCCCCTTTGGTGTCCTTTGGTGCTAGTGATGTCTGACCCCCAGAGTGCTGATTTCTAGATAGTAAGTCATATTTATACCAAGTTTGGTAGAAATTGCTCAATGCGTTTCAGAGTTATTCTGGCATACACACACACATACATACATCAATCTTTATATATATAGATAGATTACACACCATAATGCATGCAATTTAACATCCATATAAACATACAAATGATAAGAACTAAAGTTCATCTGACATCTTCCATTGCTAAACATCATAAAGACTGTTGATTGTCTCTTGTAATTAAAACAGAGTGAACCTCCTAGCACGATTGAAGGCATCCTTAAGTCTAGATGGGACTTCGTATAAACAAAACCAAAGAAAGAAACTTGTACTAACTGTGACATACCTAAGTAGCCCAAGGTAACTTTTTTCCCCATTAAAAAAAATCTCCTAAATTCCACTGGAATTTACTAACGAATCTTGGCATCAAACAGCCATCACACCTTTAAAATGTGGACGTTGTTGAATAATTGAGCTCAGCCTTATTTATAGCTAAGTATTCAAGCACAGAAAATAATATTTCGGCATCAAGCGCTTTTAGTGAATATACATTGCAATTTTACATACAATAGTTTATCACCTATACTCATTTTCCACTTAGATAAGGCAGGTTCAGATGGCGCTGCCCGTCATAGTAATTCTTTTGAGATGGATAAGGTTGCCAGTCCTATCAACGTTCCCTAAATGTTACCCGCCATATTTTACTAAATAACACATATATAACTCAATGTATAGGTCAGCAGAGGAGCACTGGGGTTTATCAGGGCGTGCATAAATCCTTCCACATCTCAAGGAAATCTTTTCCCATTAGAGCGTGGGGGCAGGAGGATGTTAACCTTCCAGTTCTCAGCAAGTATTTAGGGGTGAGGCTGCTGGTCCCAAGCAGTTCATTCTGGTTTGCAACCATAGTCGAATAACTAATGGGTATGTAATTCATTGTTCAGGTCACCAGAGGCACCATGTGTTTAACAGAGAACGCTGGATCATATACTTAGTCATCACTGAGAAGGAGAGTGCTCTAATCAATGGATTACGGGAACCCATACATACATATATATATATATATATATATATATATATATATATATATATATATATATATATATATATATATATATATATATGTATGTATATATATATATATATATATATATATATATATATATATATAAGGGCAAATGCCAAATACCTTTATTTTTATATTCATCACGGTCCATATTTTAGTGATTCAGTTATACATGTATGTATATATAAATTATATATATATATATATATATATATATATATATATATATATATATATATATATATATATATATATATATATATATATATATATATATATATATATATATATATATATATATATATATATATATATATATATATATATATATATATAGATAGAGAGAGAGAGAGAGAGAGAGAGAGAGAGAGAGAGAGAGAGAGAGAGAGAGGGTAAAAGTGTTATAGTTAATATGATTTCCTCTTAAAATGAAACATTAACTAGAAATTCCTGACATCCTATTAAAATGTCAAAAATCATGTACTCTAAACAAGACTAAAACACGTCAACAGAAAAGGTAATGACATGTATTGTAATAAAGCTTTATTCCGTTTCGAAATATCAGTACTCACTCTTTTCGACAGCAAAGAAGCCCTGAATTTGTCGAAGTAAAAAAAAAAAAAAAAAAAAAAAAAAAAAAAAAGAGAGAGAGAGAGAGAGAGAGAGACAGAGAGAGAGAGAGAGAGAGAGAGAGAGAGAGAGAGAGAGAGAGAGAGAGAGAGGATGGGTAAATGTAGTGGCCCCACGTCCTCTCCTTCCTCATCTTATTCCTCGTCTCACTCTATTCTTTCCTTCTTCTTCTTCTACCTACATCTCAGTGGAATATTACTTCCTAACAAAGGCGGAATACAACCAATGTATGTGGAAAAGAAGACAGAAATAGTCATACTATTTGCCACAATGGCATATTCCTGTTTCCTACAATATACAGTAGTTGAAAGTCTTGCACGAACGTACAACGAATGTAAGATTCGTACAGGAACGTGAGATAAATGCAAGATCCCAATAGGTGCATAACAGGAAAGCAGGGCACCTATAAACATGTAAAATAGAAAGAAGGTCCCGTAAGACCGCAAAAGGTCATTAAACAAACATAAATACAAGTGCATGAAAAGCACTTAGAATTCATGTAAGGTCCTGATGGTAAAGCAAACTGATAGCATTTGAGATAGAGAAGAATGCATGGAATGTTTCTGCCATTACGTAAAAGAACAAAAAAAGTAACGTCCAGATCAGATGATAAAAGGAATGGTGTCACAAAAAGGCAAAATATGCATAAGTTAATCACAAGAAACGTAAAATAAACCTACCATAATAATAAATTCAAACCCACGTTTTTATAAGAACGTAAAATGAGTATAAAAATCCTAAAAAAGACTTAAAATGAAGAAGATCAGTCAACAAGAATGTAGCATGTTCAGAAAACTATAAATGTAACGTACAACAGCGATTAAAATTCAAATGAGTCCCGCATAAGAGCTTAACAAATTCGTA
>NC_089787.1:38115623-38118123 GCF_040412425.1 Macrobrachium rosenbergii
GTAATTTGTACGAGCTCTGTGAAGAATGAATATTACATTGTGGTGTTGTGACATTACGTAATAATAATAATAATAATAATAATAATAATAGTAATAATAATAATAATAATAATAACTTCAAATGGGGAACGCTGACATTCCATACATATTAAGGTACATGGAAATATCGCAGGGTACAGGGTAATAATTCTTGCTCAGGTGTCCTTAGTTGAGCAACACGAATGGAAGGACAGTCACTTTTATTCCTTTTATACATGATACGTTGTTCTTCGTGTATGTGTAAATGTTGAGGAATGGATTTATGCATACCCGTACTTACGAAATACATAAATTTATTATTTTCAAACGTTTCCCCTTTAAATCAAATTTGGAAAGTTACTGAATGATTAAAAAGAGTGGACGCACCAATTTGACTAAATCTGGGTATCCTGATTGACAACAAGTTGTTAGAATTTGGGAGAAATAGAAATGTGACCTTTTGGGAGAAGAGACATTCAATGTTGGATTGCTTAGCCCTGTCGGAGGCTTGTGGTTTCCGAACGCTCGTGTTACTTTTTTTTTTTTTGGCAAGAGGAAGCTCTCTATTTTTATAAGTAGCATTTTGAAGTGGAACCTTGATAAAATCGTCGAGGGAAATAGGTAGCAAGACACCTTTCACCGCTGAATGGATTAGTTGTTCGACATTGACATCTTTTGCGGTTGCACGGCCATGTGCAGTACCCATTACATAAATATTCAGTACGTTAATATTCCTTGCAGATTCGCTGTCGAGGCTGCTATTGCTATAAAGTGGGTCACAGTAATGTTCATGTGAAAGCCCACTGTATATAATTGACTTACACAGCCACATATTCAAGTTAGAAATAGTTTTTAGTATTTTAAGTTATGTTGTTGCGTCTTTTAAATTTTACCTGCAGTAGTGGAAATATGGAGTAAAGGGCAAGAAATATGCCACTCTATGAAGAATGTGCAAGAACAGCATTTAAGCTGGAAGTGCAGTCTTTTGGTAAGCTAAATGAGGGGTTATAGGAGGCTTTGAAGACTAAGCACGGAAGGGAGATAAATGCAAATAGTTCTGCTAAAACTTTCAGTAGAATTTATTGCTAGTTATTAGTACTCGAAATAGTATTTTCAGAATTGACCTTTTTGTACTTATTGAAATCCTTCTCGAGAGACCTTTCTGATAAGTCAGTTGTGTTTAATAAGTGTAATAATTAAATACTGTAAGACTCCAATACGAAGCTGCCTTCCTTCAGAAACAGAGGGAGAATGATTGAGTGGAAGTTGTAACTCCGAGATGTACTGTACATCACGCGACCTTCCTAAAGGTACCTGGTTGTCATGACCAGCCGTTAAGGTCCAGCACAAGTGACCTTTACCACTGCACTTGCAGTGGCCCTTCCTGGCAAGCTTCCTGCTCTTGACCCCTGGGTCTCTCTCTCTCTCTCTCTCTCTCTCTCTCTCTCTCTCTCTGGCTGCTCCAACTCCTATCTTGCTGTAATCTTTGATGTGTCTCCTCTCATTTCTTCTTGGTGTGATTAACATCACTACTGCTACTCGGCATGGCGTCATTTGATAGCAAACAGCAGGACCTACTCTTGACATACTTGCAGATACACTGTGTTTGTTTGGTAGACAAGCTTTCTTTACCTCAAACCTTTATTGATATTTGTAGTATTGATAGATGCTATGAATTCAATTCAGTGTTCTGCAGTCATTATATTATAAGTAACGTGCATTTCATCCTTGCATTCATGTAATATACAGTAATTACATAAGATCTTTTAGTGTTAGGACAGATGTGCGCTGCTGTTTCTTTCTGTTTTGTTGCTATCTACATTAAAAATACTTTTAGCCCGATTTTTCTTCCCCCATACTTTCGTTTACTTGTCATTCTATGGCCACCGAAAGTCTGTGGAGGTCAGAAACTGCAGCTTCAGGTCCAGGTCCATTATTGGCCACCCTTCTCGTCGTTGTGTGTGTTTTTTTTTTTTTTTATTTGCAAGTGAATGAGGCGAATACAAATCTCCTGTGGGCAGTTAGGAAGAAGAAGAAGAAGAAAAAAAAGGAAGTTGCCACAGCCAGGTGTTGTTGTTGTGGTCTTGTCTGGTTGACTTCCAAGTAGGAGGGCCGAGTTACTCTAATTTTAATAACCTTTTGTTTCTTTCTTTGTAGAATTTGTAGAAAGAGACAGAAGGGCACAATATCCTGGGTCTAGGTATGCTATTAACGGAAGCAGAAGTAAGGCGCCATTGACCTTTGTCACTGTAGCGTCAGTCAAACAAGCGCAACACTTCTATAATGATGATCTTATCGTCTTTGGTAAGAGCAGACATTGAAACGTCCCTCACGTCAGTCCGGAAACACACAAGTGGCTCAGGAATTCCGGATTTTCTAAATGAGGGTGTACAAGGGTGGAGAGACTGGCCTTGAACTTCGATATTCAATGTAATGATCGCTGCGCCTACATAAACACGTGTATGTACAGTTAATATATAAA
>NC_089787.1:38120623-38289406 GCF_040412425.1 Macrobrachium rosenbergii
ACCGTTGAAATGTTTTCATGCGTAAATACGATTAAATTGTTTATTATTTATAATATAGCCAATGTATGTACTTCGTATGCAACATGTAATCTGTAATATGTGTGTGTGTGTGTGTGAATGATTGCTTCTCTCAGCAAGGAGATGTGTTCAAAGGCAAGGCAAAAGCGTTTGCGGAATTTTGTACGAAATAATGTTTTGTTTTCTGTAGGTCGTTCGGTTTTATTATTTATATTTGTGCATCCAATAAAAACTGGGGCATTTGCTCAGCTTTATAGAGTTGTGGACACTTTAATACCGTATGATTCTCTCTCTCTCTCTCTCTCTCTCTCTCTCTCCTCACATAAGTGGATGATATGACAAAAACATAGCCTTCTGCCTCAAAATCAAACCAGAAGGCAGCAAACCAAAGTCCTTCGTTTTATTTTTCCGCGCTCGAAGAACGTCTTCCCTGTCACCAGGTGTTCTCACTTTTGTTTCCCAGATCCTTGACCTTCAATCTCGAACTTGTTTTGAGCTCTGTTGCATTTTTACCTTTCAAAACAGCAAAGATTATTTTGTAAATGTTTTCATCATCAAGTTGTATGGAATCCAGTGGAGTTTGTCCATATTTTTTTTTTTTGTGTGCAACATAAATTGTCAACAAATTCCACGCTTATTTAATCTTGAACAAAAATGCAAAGCAACTTAAATATAAATGCTTTTTTGAATAAATACGTTTTGAGGGACAGGTATACTAATTATGGAAACATAGGGATCCGTTATTAAAAGTAAAAAGTGTGTGTGTGTGTGTGTGTGTGTGTGTGTGTGTGTGTGTGTGTGTGTGTGTGTGTGTGTGTGTGTGTGTGTGTGTGTAAGCTCTCGCATTCAGGGGGAAATGTTCGTTCTTTCGTTCCTGCAGGATTCAGTCATTGTTGTCCTCGACCTTCGGTGACTTATAACCTTCCATCCTTCAAAAGGCCGACTCTTGCATCCTTCGGGGCTTCGACTGCTTTCATCTATGTCTTAACCTCAAAATGAAAGTGTTGTTTTTCCTACTTCTGAAGCTGAAATGAATTTTTGTTTTTGCCCATGATTTATGGAGACCTAATGATTAACTGATATGATGATTATTCTAAGAGAACGTTCTTGTGGAGCAAGTCTAAATGGCCATTAACTTTGAAAAGAAACTTATAAGATAGGATGACGAAATATGACTACACACACACACACGTATGTGTTTTATATATATATATATATATATATATATATATATATATATATATATATATATATATATATATATATATATATATATATATATATATATATATATATATATATATATATAATTATATAAAAATTTCTTCTCAGAACTCCATTTGTGAAATGTCTTGCAATGGCAGTGTTGAATTTCCTCTCTCGGGTAAGAAATGACAGTATCCTTTTTCTTGGACCCTTAGAGTTTAGCTTCAAGTGCTTCAACTTTTACTTTCTACCCTAGAAGGACCCTGCAAGTGTTGTCCGTCAGCAAGTCCATTGCTAGCTTGCCTGTGCTCTTGATGCATTTTTATTAAGGACAGTTCCACCCATGAGAGTGTACGCACACTAAGCGTGGATTAAAGAGGAAGTATTAGAGCAGGGTTAATGCCCCTGCCTTGCTTACAAGAGGTTACTGATAACTGCAACATGTCTTTGCGCTTGGGTATAGTTAAACGTTTATCATAGATTAGGAGATGTGAAAGCTAAGAGGGTCAGTTACTTTGCATTTGCGAATGACATGAAATGGATTTTATGATTTTTGTTGCTCTTTTTAAGCCTTCCTGTCAAATTACAGATTTTAAAAGTACTTTAAAAGTATTTTAGTGTGATTCTAAGTTTGTGAGAAGGCTATCTTTTGAGTTTGTGAGGCTTAGCTCTCAACGGTTTGAGATTTTTCATATTTGATTAGATATAATGCATAAATATGTTGTTTCATGGAATTTAAACCAAAACCGATAATGTTCTGTCTGTAAATATCGTGTTCGAAGCATGGATATATAACAGTAACATTAACGGTAGTCATGCATCAGAACTGGGCTAAATGTTAACAGTCAGCGGCGTATATGTCAACTGGGTAAAAGATCAGCTCAGTACAGAACAAGGATTTCCTTGAGACGTAACTGTAAAAATCATGCTATTGTTTAATGTCCTGCGGGTTCTCCCCGTTTTCTTGAATAGTGGTGTTTTCTTTAACTGCCGTTTATAATCTTTTAGGTTGCACTTTGGATTGTCATGTTCGCCTTTGAAATATATAATAACTTACATCGAGAGTATTTTCCATTGATAGTTTGTGTATTTCTCATATATTTATTCTTTTGAGATCAGTCATCCCACAACATGTCCTGACAACCTATCGTTCAGGAATTGGCCGCGTTGTTAACCCATAGGTTGCTAGGCCACGATAATGAATCTCTCAGGCTCTTTGGCCAGGTCTATGATATTACTCAGTTGGTGAGATTTTCTTTCCGTCCACTGCCAATTATTAAAACCCCAATATAGTATTATAATGTATCTCCTTACAGAAGAGGTCTCGAGACCTTACAGATGAGACCCACCACATTTACTCAGTTTCCTTCTGTATTTTTTCACTCTTATAAACATGGGAGTTAGGCAAAAAAAAAAAAAAGTTGTTAATCCTTTGCGGCTTCGGCTTGATTGCAGAGGATTGAAACATAGTGGCAGAAATAGACAATATATATTTCTATGTTCCAGTATGTTTTCGTCCTCTGAAGATGGCTTAGCAACAAAGCCGAAACAGTTCAGGATTTACAACCATTTTTTTTTTTTTATATTTCTTTGTGGTTGTCAGACATAAATTTCGCGTCAAAGTTATTGTAAACAGATATACGTATACATACACATACACACACATATATATACAGTATATTATTACGATCCTTTCATTTTCCATATGTGTGTATGATATTTTGTCACTATTTTTGCACATCGTATTTTCATACTTCAAATATTAAGCTGAGTTACCCATTCTTCTCGATTATGGTGGGAAGAAGACCTTTTATTGCCACAGAAGTAGAATTTTATCAGTTTATTTTTTTTTTAACTATTCTAATAGTACTGGAGGGATTCCTCAGCCATGACCTCCAAACTCTAGCCAACTTTTGAGGAAAAAAAGGACATAAAAGAATCCAAGGTCCCCATAACACTGCGCTGCCAAGGTTAGTATCAGCAGCATCACAGAAGGGCATTTTCTCTCTCTCTCTCTCTCTCTCTCTCTCTCTCTCTCTCTCTCTCTCTCTCTCTCTCTCTCTCTCGCTCGCTCGCGCGAGAGAGTTACCATTCTATAGCTACACAATCGTTATGAAGCTATTTTTCAGTTTATGGCTGACAGAAATACGGATGGAAGAATTTGTAAGTTATCTGAAAATACCGATCCTTTGTGCTCACGTGTATGAATAAATAGTAGACACATTATATATATATATATAATATATATATATATATATATATATATATATATATATATATATATATATATATATATATATATATATATATGTGTGGGGTGTGTGTGTGTGTGTGGTTCAGATAAATTTAACTATTTATTTTATTTCCCCTTGTCTATTTTCTTTGAATTCGGACGTTGGTGATCCGTATGGTGGAAGCTTATTTTTCTTATATCAGTGAATATCATTGTTGCATTTGAACATGCGCACGGTATTATAACTATAATAATATGTTATTGTGACTATATCAATAATGATGACAATGATAATTAGCCTGTAAGGGTTGAAATCAGAGTTTTGAATGAAACAGAAATGAACGCTCAACCAGTACCCTTTAATCGTTGATCTTTGGTCTTTGCTTTTCTTTTCTTACTCATTTATTTTTTATTTTAATTTTGGCTGATACCGGTTGGCAAGTACTGTGCCCTCTTTCATCCCTAAGTTGATCCCTATTCTTTTCTTAGCATCTCGAGTCGAACCCCCTTTCGTGTTCTCGTGACTCTGCATTTCGGAATGACGTCACTTGTCATGTCAGCTGTTTCGGTGCGGGGGTTAAAATTAGACTGCCAACGGAAGGAGTCGGCGCGAGGATCGGACGGATCCTGATGAATGAGGTTCTCGCTCAGGGTTGGTCTGAGCGAGATTTGCTCTTGGGATTATTCGAGAACTGAGAGCTCCCTTTTTAACCTCAGGCGCTCGCGCGAATGTTCATAAGTTTTTGTGCTTATTGACATTTTACACGTTCTTGTATTCGTTGGCTGTTTTGTTTATTATGTAACTCCTCCAAATGTTTTTTCTCTGAAAATTTAATTAAACTCTCTCTCTCTCTCTCTCTCTCTCTCTCTCTCTCTCTCTCTCTCTCTCTCTCTCTCTCTCTATATATATATATATATATATATATATATATATATATATATATATATATATATATATATATATTCATACATCAGAGGTAACAAGTTTTGGAAAAACCATCCGCATTAAGAATTTTCCTTTTGATGAGTGAAGCAAAAACTCGAGTGTAAGTTGTAATACAAAAATTAAAAAAAAATCATGTAGCTCTGTTTAAAGAATGTATTAAATTCAAAATAATTTTTACAGAATGTTAGCAACGTTATTTTATTCCTGGATTATAAAAGCGAAGACTTGATAACACTGGACCAAATTATAGTACTACATTGATAACATGTATTAGAATCCACTCCGTAAAGCATACAAGTCCTAATTCATTCCTCTTCGCAGAAGAAGGATTTTCTGCCTATCTGCCTATGCAATTTGGGGGTGGTGCCGAAGAAAATAATACAGTTACTTCAGCAAGACCTGGAGATGTTGGTATTAGACTCGCGCTATACTACAAGCGATCCGGAATACGTAACGCATTGCTGTCTAAACAGTGGACCGGATTATGTAATTCACAGCTGCCCTTGCATGGAAGGTAGTTAGACGAGTCAGTTGTTGTTGTTGTGACAGAATAATTAAGAAGAGGAGTAGAGGCTAAGTGAAGGATAAAGTGGAAACGTTGAGGTCAGCTGCATACAAAGAGAGATGAAGAAAACCCAAGTGCTTTAGGTGTAACTGGCCTGTGGTATAAATTGATAATTTAATCGCTGTAAACGCAGTAAGTGCGCTTACAAAAAACATTATGGAGAAACAAATCCACAGTTATTTATCTGTACAAATATATTTGCAAATCAAGCTCAAGAGAGAGCTTTCGAGAATAAGTACTAATCCTCATTTCGTACAGATTCTCGAAAGCTCTCTCTTTAGATTTATTTTAAATATATTTGTTCAGATGCATAAATGTTGATTTGTTTCTCCGTTTTAAGACTCGTGTTACTGTAAGTGTTTTTAAAGAATATTATTGACAGTCGGCTGAATATGTGTAAGACAGCTGCATACCAGCTGCAAAGCATAGTACACGAGATGATTCCAGAAATTTCCAGGAATATTCAGATGTAGCCTTTCCTCGGCAATTAATGGGGAGTTGGTTGGGCACAGGGGGTTATGCATCATTAGCCATTCTAATGATATTAAAATGCCAACCGGTTCGGGTTGCCCTAGGTTTCAAGCCACGTGTAAAGAAAAAGCGCTAATGCAAGAGTTTAGAGGTTGGTTGTCCCAAGTTCGTCCACTGGCTGCAACCTGTGGAAGACAATGGAGCGAAAGGAAGCATTGTTCATTCTGAACACGGGTCTCTCTTGCCAACTTTGCTTGTGTTCCAAGTCTTGTCACCAGGAGGACAGAAATTTGGGTGAGTTAACCTTTGCGTAACTTAAATAACGAGTATAGTTCCCCTCTTTAGATGTGCAGTCAGTCGCTCGGAAAGATAATAATCAGCTGAAACAGCCACAGCCTTGGTAGCGTGGACATGACTCTTTCTTAATGGACTGGATATTTCGTCGGTCTTATGAATATTGGAGCTTTCGTTATTTTATTGATATTTACACAGGAGTTCATTTACACAAATGAGTGCACGAGGAAGTGAGGTATTGAAAATGCGGTTATATTAACCGCGTCGTAATCAGTTGATAGAGGACAGCTCTTTGACGTGGTTCGGATGGATAATCCTACATTCTTCTGTTTCGATATTTCGTTGACTCGGAGAAAACACACCTTTCATTTCTGGATGACGTCAGAGGGTCGGTTTTTACTTACGAGAGAGTTGATGACTCAAGGGATCCGTAAATGAATTTATTTTAGGATGCTGAGCAGACGCCCTACTCGAGTAGGGCTTCATCTCGGTTGTGACAGCGTGTGTCAGTTACAGCAGAAGAAGTCGAAGGCGCAGTGAAAATGAGAAGAGTCTTGCGTCATCGAGCCAGGTGATGCCTTGGGTAAGGGGTTTCCCCTTTTTGAAGTTGGCGGCCCCTACTATCATTCTCTCGGATTGTCCGCCTTCGTGATTCTCATGTGGTCCGACCTGGGGTGGTAATTTCTGGGCTTTTCAGGTGGCTGGGTCTTGCGATTGTCGAAAATGGTCTATCCAGTGATTATTAAATCATTCGTTCTGGTGATTCTTATGTGGTCGTGATTCTCAAATTCTCGAGTGTTTGTACCGGTTCGCTCTTGTGATCCTTTTGTTTGTTCATTCCTCCTTTTTTTATTGATTTTTGCAATTTCGATGCTCTGCTTTAGACTAAAAAAAGGACGATAAGGTTTATCAGCTATGTATAAGTCTAATCTCATTATATTAGCCGTGGTGACTAGACACTTTTTTACAGGATATTTGCAACGGAATGGTTTTAGGACGCCGCGCGTTGTGTATTGAGATGAAGCCAGTTTAATCCTAATCCCAGTTCAGTGTTAAGATGACTCAGAGTATACGTTTTTTCCTGTTAGTATCGTAAGTTTTATATATATGTGTTTATATTTTTTAAAGCTTGCGTTTGTTCTTTTGAATTTTTGGTTTCGTAAAATGGGTGAGACGGAATACCATCCACTTACATTTTACTTTTCATATTAGACAGTTGAGAGAAAATTGTATGTATATAGCAAGTTATGACTAATACAGGTTTTTGTGACGTTCTCTTTAATAGCAGAAAAGCGATCATGCATAGGAAAATGAGGGCCCTTTAAAGAAAAAATGAAATAAACAAACCAGCATTTTAAAACTAAAGTTTGAATAGCTTCTTGAGAATATCCAGAATTTTTCAAGAATGTCAACAACTAAATTTTCCTGTTTGAGCTCTTGTTACATCATCGTGAGTGACAAATGCCAGAGCCCTCTGTTAATATTACACATCCTAAGCTGGTCGTATATTTAGCCTCCCGTCTTCATCCTTCCCGTTCATGTTCTTTGTGTTTTGTTATTTGCTTTATGTCAGGTGTCAAGGCGAATCCAACTAAATTGTCGATCCATGTCAACGACGTTTTTCTCCTTGTGCGCGCACGCACGCATATGGGGGAAGGGAAGTTGGTTTTGTGTTGAGGGCGTGGAGCCTGTGAACACCAGTATGAGCCGGTCGGGGTGCATTCTCTCTCATCCAGAGAGAAAGAATGGTAGAGTAGTGATACCAATGTCTGGGCGATCTTCCAAACGTAATGCGACCTCTCGTTGTAGAAGACGGGAAGAAATCTAAAGCCATCTTATTTTCGTTGGCTTGGAACTGGTTTCAGTTGGATTTCACTAGTCTTTTTTTTTCACTATTCATGGGATAAGTTGTAATCTTTTACCCGCTTGTCGAATACGGATTACGAAGGAATGTTCACACTTCTTTTACTTATACCGTCTTTTGTGCCCTGCATTTGATAAGCGAGCAGAAAGTTACACGACTTGCCCCATCAGTAGTGAAACATCTGTAATGAAATCAGTTTCGAGTCAACAAAAATAAAATGGATTTAGCTTTTCTTTAATATGAATGGCTTTAGAAAAAAAGCATAAATGTCACTGCCGCGTATTTTAACCGCCTTAAAAAAATAAACGTCAAGCAGAGTAGGACTTAATATATTTGTACATATGCGTAATTTGTCAATATTTATAATTTTTGTATAATTATGCAGCGTAGTTTTGGAAGTTACTATATTCATTTATTCGTTTTTTGTAGACGAAACTACTTCCTGTTCTCGACACTCCCCCTGGCATGTGGCTCCACTGGGCGTGACTGTTTTGACTATCCGGTAATGAGGACAAGTCTCCTTTGGCCCATTAACCGGATTTATCCTGTATCAGGTCATACTGTAAGAGGGGATGTACATAATTCCCTGTCAGATTTTATTTACGATGAATTTAGATTTTATCGTTTTAGGTATTATGCTCGACTGAGCAAGGAGATTGGAGTTCATATATATATATATATATATATATATATATATATATATATATGTGTGTGTGTGTGTGTGTGTGTGTGTGTGTGTGTGTGTGTGTGTGTGTGTGTGTGTGTGTGTGTGTGTGTGTGTAAGATGGAAAGGAACTGTGGTACTTGTTAATAGTACAAGGTAATCGTGTAAGTTTTGTAACAGACTAATTACAGTGATTACTAGATCTACATGGTAGTTAATGTACATATTGATTAAAGAAGGTCGAGTTTACTTGTAGATATATATAATTTGTTTTTTTTTATTATAGAGGTGTAAACATTCGTTACAGTTTTTAGATAATTCATATTGAGGGATATTTTAATTTTATGATTACCTAACATTATCATGAATTATTAAGTGCATTTATTCAGTGTCATGATTTAGTTTGTACTTCATTGTAAGAATTAACAAATACGCATGATTTTATCACTATTTTAAAAATTTCACTGGGAAAGAGTTCTGTTGTTATTTTATGCATCCTCGCTCTTTGTTTTATCAAGTTTTCGTCATTACAGCCGATCTCCACCTGTGACCTTTCATGGTAGCCTGCATGGGATTGACATGCAATGTCCAGATTGGGATTAGTTTTTGTAGGGGCTCCTTATAAAAAACGACTTCCGGGACAACATATGTTTAGCTCCAGTTCTGGCACTGGAAAGAGACGAAGGAAGAGGGACAAGTCAAGGACAGATTTCGTTTTGTTTTCCTTGAAAGTTCGGGTTTTTAGTGACAGTTACAATTCATATGTAAATCTGTTAAGATGTGCTTGGTATTATTTTTATGGTTTAAACACGGGATTAATAGGTCACTGATAAGAGACAAAAGAACACAAAGACATATCGCGGTTAAAAGCTTGAAAGAAAGTGCAACGCGAATGAAAAAAAAGCACCCAAAATACTCTAGGAAAAGATTGCAGTCTGTCGCAGCGTGCTCACCGAGGGAGAGCCGTACCAGGTTGGGCCCCGGATTCAGCTGATACGGGATGGGGTAGGGAGGGGTGGGGATGGCTCTGCTTGTAGAGGGGGCAGGGGAAGTGACTAAATCCCCTCCCCACTCACATTCACACACACGCACACGCACACACCTGCTATCCTTTCCTATTTACCCTTGCTGTACACCTGGATCTCAATTTATTTAGGTCATGGCTTTTGTTATCCATCTGCAAGTGTTAAGCCGGTTCTGTTTTGTGGAAGATTGTGACGCGGTGATTGTAATTTGAGGATGTGATAGTTGTAATGATGATCATGGTGATGATGGTGAAAATTGATCATAATCATTGTTATGAAAACTTGATTGTTAATAGTTGTAGTGATGGTGGTATTACAAATGTTATTCTTACAACAGTAATGCAACAGTGATTAACATTATCTTTGTTACAGTAGTAGTGCTGAGAGGATCATAATGAGTTTTTAGTGTTTTAGGCAATGACTTATCCAAAGTGGAATTAGAACGGAAATAAGGGCACCCGCCTTTGGTGACCTTGTGGTGACCCGCATTGATTATCCACTCTTTCAGTGGCCTTGAATATTGTCACGGTGGAGGCGAGCCGGCGCGACACCCTCGCATGAATGTGACGCGCTTTTGGTATGATTGATTATCATTGGTTAGCCGGGTATGGAGAACTGTAAATTTTTTCCCGCACAGTTTTGTTCATAACGATCAATTTTACACTTTTATGAGACGCTGAGGTTAAGATTTCAGTGGAAGTTAATTTCGGATTGTGTATTACCTTTCCTATTTTGTTTTGTTACTTGACCATTGTTTTGGTGTATATGTACCACTTCCACACACAGTATGTATGTATGTATGTATGTGATTTAAACCTATTCCTTTTGGGTTGCTATAGATTCCCCCCCCCACACACAGGTATGTATGTATGTGATTCAAACGTATTCCTTTTGGGTTGGTATAGATTAACCCACACAGAAGGCTCTTGAGCAGCACGTGGAATCCCCCCCTCCTCCCCCGCCTACAGTCATTCACTTCTATCTTGCACGCAATCTCGCTTCCTGAACACTTGATGTATGATATCGAAGAAACAGTTTTCATAGAAGAATCGATGCTGGCTAAAAACTGATACTTCCCTGTTTGTATTGCTAGCATTCCTTTTTATTTAATTATATTAATTCAGTTATTTACGTTTAAGCAAAATTTATGGCATAGACGAAATCAGATTATGGATTGTAGGCTTGGATTGTTTAAGCAACCTTTTGAGAAATTAGTGTAGCCATTAATTGCTACATTTGTTAGGAAGGTTCTTTGTCATCCCTCAAGAAATGAAAGGTTCCAGAGTGTAGTTGCAAGGAAAGTAATGAAAGATACCATTTCCCAACATCATTTTTTTTTTTTTTTTTTTTTTTAAGATCTGAATCGGAGACAGTCCGTTGTGTCACTCAACAAAAGCTGTTTCACTCTTCAAATGCTGACGCAAACAAAGCCATTGGGGCACTTACATTATTAAATCGGGTTAAAGCACCGGGAACCTCACACTTCTTTGCCTGTCCCAACATATTTATGCTTTATATGACAGCTTGCTTATTATTAGATTTACTAAATTTAAGGCTGTTAATCCAAGCATTGAGGCACTTTCGGCCATTCAGCGTAGCTTGTAAATTATGCTTCCAGTGACATTGCTCACAGTCGTTGCTGGACTGGATAACTAACATCTGTCTTCTCAATCTGGTAGCCTATGGATGATTTGTTAGTGTGCCCGAATTTTATTTGTCACCAACCATAGTTTTCCTTTGAATATTTAAAAAGGACATGGATGTTATACATGCTTTAGTAAATGATGTCATATTTGTACTGCGCGAGATGAGGTTGCTTTCATATGGTGCTAATAGCATAACTCTATAAAATGTCATTGACTAAGCTCGAGTATCTAAAACAGATGTAGGGCCCTTCTATTTTTATGATGAATTTCGTATGTTCTTGGCCTTTGAAAATGCCTTATATAAATAAAATTATTAATTTGATTGTTATTATTATTATTATTATTATTATTATTATTATTATTATTATTATTATTATTATTATTATTAGGAGTAGTATTTTTGAGACGCCCATATTTTAATCATCAAGTTTAACAAGGTATGGATTATGCTAGGACCCATTACAGGATAGAAGGCCCATATCTGAAACAGCAAAGAAAAAACTTCTGATAGCGCCTTTCATTATGTTTTTTCCGAGAATCCTAATTATCATTACCTTATACTAATAATTACTTCGTAATCTAATGACACAAGCCGTCGACTGTACGAGTAACCTTTGGCGGAACAGAAGGCCTGTGTCTTAAAAATTTCAAAACTAAGTTTTGTTCTCACAAAGTAATCTCAGAACAAAGACTACGCCATATAGGTTGGTATTAGAATAGAATTTTTTACCCAAAATAAACCCCACGAAAGGAGCACGGGACTCGGCACTGCAGTCGCTGGAAGTGCTAGGGATCATTTTTGAACTTGAAGGCTTTCGCTGAATGCGGAGCACAGCATTTGGAGAAGGGTTACGTACTACATACATAGAAGAGGTGGGTGGCCTAGGGATTATTTACTGCGGGATATCTTCCGTTGAAAGGCATAACCTACCTTACGCAGCAGTTGGCCAATTACGTTTAGCTGGGGTCGTCGTCATAACTGTATTCTACCCACTGACACTGAATATTCTCTCTCTCTCTCTCTCTCTCTCTCTCTCTCTCTCTCTCTCTCTCTCTCTCTCTCTCTCTCTCTCTCTCTCCCCCCTTATATTCCTTATTATATGTGCCACTTTATTATTTTATATGCTTCTCATTGCGATTATAAAGCAGTAAAGGTTATGCAGGAATGGTGTTTCTCTAAGATTTTTAAAAAATATATAATTGCTTTAATAATTCTCCAAAATACTTTTTTACATTTATATTCTTAAGAGAGACAGATATGTGTGTGCATATATACATACATACATACATACACACACACACACACACACACACATACATTTATAACTGAATCACGAGAACATGGAACGTGATGAATATATAAATAAAGGCAATGCCACGAAGGAAAGCGAAACAATGGAGTACTGCAAGGCCTTTCGCCTTATAGTCTGCTAAGTAAAGGACTATAAGTCGAAAGGCCTTGCAGTACTCCATTGTCTCTCTTTCCTTCGTGATTTACATACATACATACACATACATACTGTATATATACTGTAATATATATATGTATATGTGTATATATATATATATATATATATATATATATATATATATATATATATATATATATATATATATATATATATCGATCGTAATATATCTTCGAAATTTGTAAACATAACTTTTAAGTGTAATGAATGGTCAGTGAAAGTAGTTTGAGTAACTGTTGAAAGCTAAGTGAAATGAAAGTTTTTACTCTAGAATGATAATTGAATAGTCATTTCGTGAGCTGTTATTGGTTATTGCCGAATGTTGATGGTGCTGAGTTCCAGGAAACTGAGTCAGTAGTTTCTTGAGTGATTTCAGTGAATATCAGGACCACCGAAGAAACCGAATTCCAAATTTCATTTGACAAATCTTGGAGATTATACCTGAAGGTTTTGCGATTTTTTTTATGTTAATATCTGTGATATTGATGAGCGTTATTAAATATAATATTGACAAGCATATTGTTTTACGTGAAAATCGTCCCATATACATTTTAGTTGGTATTGAGTGACTAATATTTGTCATGTGTACCTTTCTTCGTTAATTCTTTCGCATTTAATTGTATATTTACTACTACTGTCGTTGGTTCCTCTTAAACGTTTTGCAATTTGCTATGAATTAAATTTAGATAGTTTAAAATAGTCAAACACTTGTCTTCCTTGAACTAGTATATTGCATGATGTCTTTCATAACAGAAGTATTTTTCATCAGTTTTTGTGTTCCAAGCTCGATTCTGAAACGAAGAAGGAAGTGATAATTATTGTCCTTCTTTGTCCTTGTGTCTGGAAGCTTGTCTCCCTTGTTCGCAAATACACTCAAGGATCAGAGCTTTTTGCGGCAAGCGACCAAGACTGAAATGTCAACCATTGTTAATTGGATCTGTTTTTATATCTTATTCTGTATATTTCTCGTGGCTTCCTAGATTACACATGAGAACAATTTGATGCAACTCATGATTAGTTTTAACACGAAGTTGTTACTTGAACCACTACAGTCTTCATGAGCAGAACTAAATTTTAAAAAACTTACATTTGCTGAACCTAAGATTTTATCGTATAAGGAAACCTAAGGACGTCTCTCTCTCTCTCTCTCTCTCTCTCTCTCTCTCTCTCTCTCTCTCTCTCTCTCTCTCTCTCTCTCTCTCCATCAAACCAGTGTTAACTCCCCAATTGACTATAACCTTCTGGGAAAGGGATTGCATGGTAATTGAAGTCCTCTCCTTGGTTTTATCTGACACGCGCAAGGAGGAGATTGCGCAAACGTTAGAGATTATAATTGACTCGCCAGACTCGTCTGTGTAAGTTCCTGTCTTTATGTCATCTCTTTTTAGCTCTTCGAGTTTTTAGAATTCTTAAAGGTCGGTAACTGTTCATGTAAGGCACAAATGTTTAATTCCATGGCATGAAAAGTACAGCTAGTAATACAGTGTTTGTGAGTGAATAACTCATTTGGAACTCGCGTGAAGATTTTGAATTAATTTGATCCCGATTTTATGGGAACTAAGTCGACAGCGATTCGATGCCGATTATATCAAGTTGTAAGTTGACATTTTCATCAGAGTAATTTAACAATAACTTTTATTGTTTGTAGTAATCTACCATTAAATTTATCGTTGTTTAACGTAAATGTAAGTACACTTTAGCCGTGACTAAGGTACTTTAACATTAACTTTGGTGCGGTTTAAAGAGGATAGACTATTTTGGGTCACTGAACGTCAGTTTTAGCATGCGTCCTTAGGGGCGTCTGTTGTCTGTAAATTAAGAGCTGAAAGCTTTTCATCACGTGACTTCAAACCAGACAGGGGTTGTTAGTCTCTGTGAGGAGCGCCCTGATTGTGCAATGACCATGCTCGCTGTTGTTATTTATTAACTCGAAGGCCTTCTTAATCATGAAGTGGTATCAGCCAGATGGGCATCAACTGATTCCGATGTCATTGACAAGACGAAGTCGGAAAGAACCTAGAGATGAAATGATTGCAACACTCCCCCAGTCGGTGGCTGAAATCAATGTCAATGGTGTGAGACCTCCATTCAGTTATATCCATCTGTGCGTTCTTTACTCTTGGGGGAATAGGCTGCGTTCAGCTTGATGCCGTTGATGATGAATAATATCCATCTCTGCTCAGTGCAGTTAAATTAACTCAAAATGTCAGGTTTTAAGTTTCTTTGGTAAACGATGACCTGTTATTGAATCATTCTTGATGTACCTTTTTTTAAACATTACAGCTGTTAACTAAAGATAAAATGTAATTTTTTTATAAATATTTTTCATTAAGTATATGATAAACGATGTCCGTTTTTTAACAGTACAGGCATAACAAATGGTAAAAGACGTGCTTTTTTAACATTTTCTTTTATATTGATTGATAACGATGAACTTATATCATTCTTTCTTGACTCGTTTATAAGATGTCTTTTTAAGTCGTCGTGGCGTAAATAGTGGTAGACGACGTCTAAATTAGTTAATTAGTGTCATTGTTACGCCCGTCTTAAGCCTGCTTTGCTTTTTTGTGCTTGATAACCAAGTTGATCATTTAAAACACAAGAATGCATTGTGTAAATATATATATACGGTAAGAAAAGTGTTTTGCGATCATCAGTTTTTTTTCTTTAGCCCTACACTAAGGTACTGTGAAGTTGGAATCCCTGAAATGACAATTTACGTATCGTCTTAGAGATATTTACTTATCCTCTTATAGAAATAGCTTTAAAGCTAATTGGTTGGGATCTCTGAGACTGAGGTGGTTTGGGTAGGAGGAGGCCTGGAAAGTTATGGAGAAAGAGGGCAGGAGACTTAGACATCATTAGATTGAGTGAATAAGATGCACAAGCAGAAAACTCTGCTGGTCATCCATGCAATGCTAACAATCACAATTCCTCATTAAATATCATAACTTCCCATTAATTCAAAGTGAAAACAATGATAGGAATGGAAAGCTGCATGTTCACATCGACTGGCTCGGTAGCTATTACGTACTGGTCACCTGACTGGGCATCATCAGTCGGCTGTTAGATAACAGTTTGGGTGGAGGAACCATCTCATCCTTATTTGACATGGATAGTGAAGTTGCCATATGATGGTTTCTGTCTCTTTTTTGTGAGAGTTTTTTAAACCTTTTTCCTGTTTCATCAAGTGTATTTGGAGTTGTCCATACACACACACACACACACACACATATATATATATATATATATATATATATATATATATATATATATATATATATATATTATATATTATATATTATATATACATATATATTATATATATACATATACATATAATATTATATATATATGTGTATGTATGTATGTATGTATGTATGTATGTATATATATATATATATATATATATATATATATATATATATATATATATATATATATATATATATATATATATGTGTATGTATATATGTATATATATATGTATATATATATGTATGTGTGTGAGCGATAAGATATATTTGATAGAAAATTATGCTGTAAATTATGTCCTACAATTAGATTACGTAAATTATTCTTCACTTGTAATTACTGGCATCCACAGCAGTCGTAAGTCATGACGAGACTATCCCTTTTCCTACTGCGGGAATGCTGCGCCCTGTATGCACAGCACGAAAGGCTCTGCACTGCCCATCCGGCACAGCATGCGCTCTTCCTCTCCGACAGATTGCGTAATCCTGTCTCGCTGGTCGGGATAGCACATCGTCCCCTTGTTGTTTTCGTATGTGAAACGACATTCTTTACGTTGATGCTGCTAAAACCTGTATGACCAGCAACAGTCCTTTTCTAATACTGTCTGCCCCAGAGAGGAAAAGGCATAATGAATCGAGGCTGAACCCCCCGTACAGAAAAACTTCTAATGAGGGGGAAAGGAATATGTATATATATATATATATTCATATATATATACAACCATATATATATATATAATATATATATATATATAAGATATATATAATATATATATATATAATATATATATATATAGTATATATATATATATATATATATATATATATATATATATATATATATATATATATATATATATATATATATATATATATATATATATATATGTGTGTGTGTGTGTGTGTGTGTGTGTGTGTGTAGTTTTAGTGTATGTTTATTCGTAAATTTATGGGTATATAGTGTTTGTACATACGTTTATTCTTGTATTTGTGTGTTTATTCGTATTGTAAAGTTTGTCAACGTAAAATGAACGAAATTTCTCCTTTAACTCGTTCTCGGTTTTTTCTTGGGCTTTTCTTATGCATTAATTGAGCTATATTAATGACATAATAAATATTAGCATATTACATTAGCAGCAAGCCTTTCAGCATTAACTCATTCAAACTAAAATCGATTTTTTATCATATATTTATGGCATGGATTCTGAAATAACCCTTAACCATATGAGCTTCCCAGTTCTGCATAATTTTGAATTCAGAGAGCTGCGAATGTTGCACATTGTCTTGTATTTCGCAGCCTCATTAATTGTACATACTTGCACACCATGCCTAAAATAAAGCCGAGTTGACCTACTTGCCAGCCAGCCTTGCTTGTGCTTTTGCTTGTTTCGTAATCGAAGATTTGGCAGGGAGAGCTCAACCTGGCATCGATGGCGTATGACCTTGGCGGGATACAGGTAGTCCTCAGCAGTGCTGTATTGTCATATGTAAGCTTGTCTTTTGGACAACGATTAACCTTTCCACCCTTACTTCATACCAAGGTGCCCCCTCTCTCTCTCTCTCTCTCTCTCTCTCTCTCTCTCTCTCTCTCTCTCTCTCTCTCTCTCTCTCTCTCTCTCTCTCCGATACATAACCTTCAGTCATTAATAAATAAGAGTCTAGTATTGTGTTCCTACGTGAAACAGTTATTCACCAGGAAACGTCTAGTAATGATAATATCGTTATTTTTATTATATCTAACCAAGAATCAGTATTATTGAAAACACTAATTGTAAGGAAGAATTCAGATTTCCATCGTTTACAAAGTTCATACATATTGATGGAGAAAGTAAGCTTGTGAAAATTTCCTGGACAGGTTAAATGAGACTAAGCCAGCGGAGTAAATATAGAAAGTTAGAATAACAAAAATCAAGCAAACAGCTGCCTCTGTTTCTTGTCTGTTTGGGTTTAAAATAATGTTATGGAACAGTGGGGTCACATGAAAATTCTTTATCTCTTTCACACACAAACGCACAGACATAAATACATACGTGTCTGTGTGTGTGAGTGTGTGTTTGTAAAATTAGCCAGTGGAATTGTAACTTTTCCCCGTAAGAACCATCTACTTAAAATTGTAGGTTTGGAGATTCTGTAATTAATGCACGTTATGTTCACCGCATACAAATCAGTATTTTTAAGGAAACATCTGTTATGTTAATTACCAAAGTCGAAACCGATGAATGTATAGAGAAATGCACACCTAATCGTCGTAAAAACTAAGACGTTCCTAATTGGAAATAAACACCCAGATTAAATGAAATGTAATTGAATAACGCGTTTTTTTTGACGTTTATACACTGTTTTCGTTAATGAAACAGGATAGTAAATTTTATAATGACTAAAGTGAAATTTGTTTTCTTTTGAACTGTATAATGTTTGTTATTAAATAAAACTTTTAAATGTTTAAACGGAAAAGCTTCACTGACCCTCAGTACATTATGTAATGATTCTAAATCAGTAAAAAAAATTCTAGTTGGCACCACTTTAATGGTCAGATTTAGCTAAAGACCCACGCTGTTTTACTAATTCTGTATGCAAGCCCAGTAATGTGAGTAAATGCTTTGTTTGTACGTAACCCAGTTTTTATTGGTTATTGACATTAGCGTATGTTGGTGTACGTACTCACTTGCAAGTGTTAACCATGCATCATTCCTTTTTCCCTTCTCATCCCTGCATATTCTATAATTGTCCTGAGGGGGAGTGATTTTATAGGTAACGTTCTAATTTATCCAAATATCTAATTTTACCGTGCTTGCTTTGGGTTATTTTGCTCTTCCGGGCAATAACCCTAAGGACATAATAGACTGAGGGATCATTATAAATTGTACATTAATTTGCAGGTAATATTATTGTCTCTTGGTGCCATAATTGTACATTAATTTGTAGGTACAGTAATGCTATTGTCTCTTGGTACCATTAATTCTTATTTGATCGGCCCAGCCCCGATTTGCAGTCCCACTAATGTTGAATGGCTTCACTGGGTACATTCCGCGGAGGAAGACGACTTAGCCGCATTTCCTGAAAATTCCGTGTTGTCCCTGTTAACCTAACTAGTAAATTATGAATCTGGTGGTTATATGTCTGTGGAGGATTGCAGCCAAAGATGAAAAATCTAAAAGCAACTTCATCTCAAAAAGAATTGCTGAGACCCCAAAGGTTAGCATTCCCCGTAATCATTCTCCGTAAGGGGAAAGGACACACAAGGTGTCTTGCTGAAAAGTGTGACCGTGTGGCTAACCAAGGTGATAAAAGTATGTCTGAATATGGGAAAGGTTTCAAGGGATGGCTGTAAAGAATAACTGTTCGGTTTTATAAAGGTAAAGGTAAGAGAAGATTGTAAAGAGTAAAGATTACTTATTATACTAGGGAGGGTGTTTGGTAGGATTCTGATCGAGAAAATATGAGGACAGAAAGATGAATAGGGTAAGAAAAATGTGAGTTTTGACAAGAGAGAGACTTTGTTAATCAAGTGTTTATAATAAACCATATATGAGATGGCTGAGAACAAGGGGATAACCTGCATGTGGCATACATGGACCTAGAAAAAGCTTTTGATAGGATGATAGAGGAGAAATAGGGAGGGAGCTGGGGATGTACGACATAGAAGCTACTGAAAACAGTTGAAAGGTTTTTTTAATGAAGAGAATGTTTGTTAGAGTATGTAGATTGAAAAGGGACCGGTTTGGTGTAAAATGGGTTTAAACTAGGGCTATTCATGTCTCTGTGGCTATTTTATATGTATATGGTTGGAGGATCCTGAAGGTATCTGAATAAATTTCCAAATGATGGTAGGATGAGAGAAGAGGTGAGAGGTAAGACAAGGAAGGTAGCAAGGTGTGTGCAAAAGATTCGGAAGAGAATTAGGGTGGCAATGGAAGTCAAGATTGGAATGTTGAAGGATTGTCGAGCCAATTCCTCTTCATGGAAGTGTAATGGAGAAGTGGAATGCAAATGAAGGGAAAAGAATTAAATGAGATGGATTATTCTCTTAGTATATATGATGCGGGAAGAATTGGAAGGATGAGAAATAATGATAAGAATTGATAAAGAAAAAAAAAAGCTATTATAGAAGAAAGTATTGCTCAGGGTTTTAAGATTATTCGGGCCTGTGGAAAGAATGAAAGATGGTAGTGCATAATTTAAAAAGTGTTAGTAGGGGAGAGGAGAAGACCTAAAGAAAACTGCCTAATATAGGAAAAACAAAGTATGTAAACGTGCGTGTGTATCTATGTGAACGTGAAATACTTCAAGACACTACTAGAAATATAAAGGTAAAGTTTCTTCATGACTTGAAAAGCCTCAGCACTGCTTGGGGTTCAAATGCTTCACCAGGCTTCAGTGTAGTCTCACACACCTCTGACATATAATCATGACTTCGTTTTGTTTGTAAATGTTTATATGCAAGGGTTGCTACAGTTTATTAAACTCACGTGTTCTTTGTAGCCGTCCTCATTGTTAAATATGACAACTACCACCACCCTACTCATTGGAGACTTTTCAATGTTTTTAGCATAGTACTCTCATTTTAGGAAGTATGGTACTATCATCACGATTCCTTCCTGCTCCTTGACAGTGTCCGAAGATCATTTGCATAGCTCCTGCCACAGTTTCTTGCCTGTTTTTCACTGGGATCTTGCGTAATATATTTCACCATCGCCAGTGTCATGTGTGTCCGTCGCTAAATTCTGATGCCATCAGCGTAGAAATTTACTCAATAATGCACATTCATTGTTACGTAAACATGGTGTTAGTGTGTATTTGTTTCTTGTATACATGCAAGTATGGTGTTTGTGTGTTTAAAATAATGAATATGATTTAGGTAGGAAATATTTTCCCGGGTAATATATACCAATTAACAGCTAATGTTCCTAATTCACTATTCGTTCTTTTTTTATATCACGATCAGGCATCTCACACATACGGGTTTCAGTAAAATTTATATTATATATATTATATATATATATATATATATATATATATATATATATATATGTGTGTGTGTGTGTGTGTGTGTGTGTGTATATATATATTTATATTTAAATACAAACATACATACATACATATATATATATATATATATATATATATATATATATATATATATATATATATATATATATATATATATATATATATATATATATATATATATATATATGTAAAATTCCTACTGAAAACCCGATGTGTGTGATACTTGGTCGTGATAATGGAAAAGGGCGAATTGGGAATTTGAAATATTAGTTGTTAATCGGTACATACTAATGGGGAAAATATTTCATCAGATGTGAAGTGAGTTGGCGGCTGTTGATTCAGAAATGGTCCATTTGAAACGAAAAGAAAAAAGTTGCTAAAAATCAATACAACTGCAAGTTGAGGCCACTGACAAGAAACGTTGTTGCTGGCTTGCGTTTTTGTGTGATTGATCAGCTGGAGAGGGGCAGAGGTTGGCTGGTAAGTCAATAGAGGAAAACATAGATCACATCATTCGGCTGATAGTGGAGTTAATTGTGCAAGTCACTTCATTTCTGGGGGAAGAAAAACAGGGTTTTAATTAACTTAAAATCGCCAGGAGACCCCTGTGAGACACGAAGAAGCCTTTTGATGAGGTGTCCATTTTGACTGCCCGAAATCTCGACAAAGCTTCGGAAAATGCCATAGCCCCAGGGTGGAGTTGGCAGGTTATTTTGACACCCTGAGCATTGATCGCACAAGGGCCGGACTTCCCCGGTTCCATTATCTTCATGACTGCAGCTTTGCAGGTGAACGAGCGCTTCATTTTCGAGAGGAAAGCTTGACCTTAGAGTGTTTTGCCCACCGTTTTTCTATTGTTTATCCCAATAAACTGAATGGATCCCCGTTTGTTTTTCCCCCACCAAATAGGGATACGGCGCCTCTGGTGTTAGGGTTACGGCATTTGTGGTGTTTGTAAACAGGCTCTGCGGGTGTTTTCTCAAGGTCAACGCGGAAGCCTTACTCTGTCGCCTGTAACCTTCTTAACTGGAACTCTTCGTTTTTGCTCTCGGTACGATCGCTACGGTTTCCGTATTTCAGTTTTTCATTCCTTGAGGTCATGAGGCCATCTTTCTAAGAAGTTTTAAACTGTTTACACGACAAGAATTGTAACATTAAACTAAATAGAGCGGTTTGCAACAGAAAGCGTTGCATTAATGTGCATTGTCATTTTCTTGTGTTCATTTCCCTTGCATTTCAATGACGCTGCTTTTATTCTTATTCAGGGCTTAAGGCTTGTGCGGGTTATGTTCACAAATTGTTTGTATACCCCAGTAAAATGACACCCAAATATTACAATCGGTAAAATAATCTGGCAAAAACATACCCCCGTTGTCAAACACTAGGTATAAATTAATTTTAACTTAATGAAAAACTAAAGAGCATGAGATGTGCTATTCGATTGGACACCACGGCACTTAAAAACAAAAACACCTAAAAGGAATATCTGAAACAACACAATTATCACCTAACCAAATGGAATGCACTGACTGGTAATCCGACCTTTTAATCTCTAAAGCATGTGACTACTTACCTGTTGTTGGATCCCTTTGTCTTCTTGTATTCCTTTACCTCTTGTATTCCTTTATCCTCTTGTACTCACTTGGGGATCTGGATGGTATGTTCTTAGAGACAACGGTACTTGAGATGTTCTTCAGAAAATCTGAACTTATTCACAATTCGGGCACAGAAATATGACTGTAATTTTAAGGATGTAAACTTTTTTCCTATTAAACTTTCCGAAAAACACGTCAGTATTTGTGGTAGTTTATAAGTATCCCAATGCAAATGTACTGTGAAATTAATTCTGAATACTAATAATGTTGAATGCACGGGTGTAGTAAATATGTTTTTATGTCTGTTTACCCCAACGCCGACACGCTTTTGAATAAAGTTAGAAAAAGATATTTATATATATTCAGTTGGAAAACATTAGTCTAATGTGAATGCCTTTGATGAGCAGAGCAAGTATCAGTGTGATTGGAGTAAGTACACTAGATTATGCTGCCGGTAGTGCACGGATGATGATGACAAAGTCCGAACACAGGAGAGAGAACCCTTGCAAGAAGGGAGAAGCACAGCAACTCTGCAGGAGCGTGGTCGGGCTGATGTTGAGTCGTCGGGGTGTGAGCCGCCAATGTGTTAACGTTCGTTCAGGGAACGACATCGTAGCCAGCCATGTGCCCCGACCACTACGCAATACTTGCACACGCACGGACGAACGTACGAGCACACCAGCAGTTACCAACTCGCGAACAGACTCCCTTGCCCTTGCAGTTTTTTATACTCCCGCACTTGCTTTTCCTAGTGTTATGGTAAGTGTATCGTCGGCGAGAGATTGCTGACGATACACAACAGTCGCCGTTCAAGAATATTAGGCTTTCGTTTGTGATGGTGTTTTTTTAGCATTATATTTGGAAGGTCTATAAAACTCAACTGTGTTTGACAAGATGGTTTATTGAAAAGATTTTCACTTCATAGGTAGCATAGGAATGCAAAAAATTTTCTGACAATAACTGGTATTCGTTTTAGGGTACACCATACATACATACATACATATATATATATATATATATATATATATATATATATATATATATATATATATATATGTATATATATATATATATATATATATATATATATATATATATATATATATATATATAACTTTATCACATACACAATTGTTCTGTGCATTGGTAGAAATACTAACAGGACCTCATTCAAACTGAATAAATACTCCATTAGATACCATCCAGTTTGAATGAGGTCCTGTTAGTAATATATATATATATATATATATATATATATATATATATATATATATATATATATATATATATATATATATATATAATGTGTGTAATGGAGTGTGTGTAATTAAGTGTATGTTCTTTAACCATTTAACCATTTTTCATTCGTAACCAGGCTAGGTCAGTTTCGGAATAAAAAATCCAATTAAATAAGTAACTGACTGTTGATATTTGAAGGCTTGTGTTGTGCACTGGTGTCTTGTATTTTAACACGGTTTTATTTAAGCCCTAAAAGAGGAGCCGTACAGCGCCCTTGAGGCTAAACCCCAGGACCCTAGCTAAACCTAACGTTGGTCGCACTGCGCTCGCTAGATTTTTCTGGGAAGAGCAGAAAGTATTTTGACGTCATCGTTACGTCAGGGAAAGTTTCCAGTTTGTGGTTTTGTTTATTGAATTGTCTGACCGATGGAAAGTTATCATTTCACACGCAGTAAAGTTTCACAGATATGGTTGATGTGTTATCATTTTGAAGGAACATTGCATAGTAATGTTTATCGGTTATGGAATTATTACTACTCATTTTTAATCGAATAATAAAGTTCGAGTGGTTACAGAACGCACCACATATGAGGATTTCAGTTATTTTTGTGAATACGCAAAATTATGCCAGGTAGTTTTAAGTATTCAGTGGCTTTGTCAACTTTTCAGAAATGCTATATTGTTCTAGATGATTTAAAGTTATATTTGGTTTTTATAGTGATGTTTCGGATAAAATTTTTTTGGTAATAAAATGCTGAAGAGAGAAGCGTACATGGGATAAATTCTCGCTTCTAACATTTCAGTACATTTTATCAACATAACCCAAAGCTTTTTTAAGATCAGAGAGCCCTCAAATTTATGTCTGGCATTATGCGAACAGCTATCAGCAACTTCAAACTGGAAACGAAGGCAGTAAACTTATTTCCTAAGATATGACAGTGCGGTTGCATTGGCGGGCCACCGTTAAAAGCAGCGGCAGCCGCCTTATCAGCTGAGAGTGTTTTGGTAGTTTCGTCACTCGTGGTGTGGGGGCCTGGGAATTCACCTTGAGCGCACGTTTGTGAGTGCGTTAGTACGTTGCTGTGTTCTCGGAACTCCGATGGCTAGCATCTTTGCAGGAAGGTACCGTCATGCTGTTGCTATAACTGGTTTTCAGAGGATTTTTAGAGGGCGGGTTTCCATGTAAAATAGGTTTTTGTTAATAATGTATGGTATTCTATGATTCTAATGTGCCGATATATGTATTGGTGTGTAGTATTTGTATTTTTATTTGATAGGATATATTTATTTATGTTTATTTTGTATAAAGTTTAGTTCATGCGGTACTGTCATTCATATATGTGTGTGTGTTTGTGTGTCTATACACTTTTGTTTTGTACTTTAGAGGTACGACCTTTGAAATTCTGACGTAAGATGACAAACTAATCAATCAGACTTGCATAAATAATGTTTCAGAATAGTATTGTTTAGGACAAGAGGGCCATAAAGATAGCGTAAAAACAGAAGAAAATCCATTTAATTTGATGTAAAATTTACACGAACTCTCTCTCTTATTTTCTGTGTTAATCGTCTGATTCTCGTATAAATTCTAATTAAGATATAAACGATTCAGAAATCAGGCTTCTGTGAAGTTTAAATGAAGTTCAAGTGATCTCGTGAGTTGAACTCCTTTCTCGTCCCCAAATAATCTTCTGAGAACCGCAACACATAGTCGCTTTAAAGAAACGAGAAAGACGGAAGAGGGTTCGGAAAGCAACGAGAAAGTGGGTGATGTCAAGAAGACTGAGACCGTTTGATATTAATTAGAAATGAATGAATCAGAGTACATGTACCGAGGGTCTAGAAGAATGAAAGAGCGGTCAAATTTGAGTGGAGAGAGAGAGAGAGAGAGAGAGAGAGAGAGAGAGAGAGAGAGAGAGAGAGAGAGAGAGAGAGAGAGAGAGAGAGAGAGAGAGTACTAATCGAGGAGTTGAAAAATAATACAGAAGAAAAGTGACTTCTCATAAAATTGTTACTTGCTAATGAGCTATTTGTAGCCTATGCTTATTTCGAATCGAAAGTACCAACCGGAGATGAGTGTGAGGAAAGTGTTCTGTTTCTTACAGTCGCCTTCACCTTCAGCCGCATCTAGGATGAAACACCCACGCAAACTCTTTCAAGTATTTCTTTTGCCATTTTATCTGAGACACTACCGTGCTCTCATGATTTCAGGTCTTTTTCTTTTCATTTTTATTAATCACTTCTGCCAGTCCATCACACGCCTTGGCTCCTTCATTCGTGGTTGCGACTCGAAATTTTAGTCGTTTTTTTTTCTACTTGTGTGAAGAACGATTTCATCGACGCTTGTTTTAACTGGTAAGGAACTTTTCAGTTCCCTGGGCGTATGCTGAGCCACGCACTTCATAGCGAATTCAACTCTTTTTGTATAATAGCAGTCATATTCCAACCATATGTATTTATCCGGTGTTTATCGCCTTTTTAATCCTTAGGTCTCACTCACATAAAGCAGAAACTTCCTGAAATCCGATTTTACAGTTTCACCCTAAGATATGAACTATACGTATCATTGTCATGAAGCAAATTGATTGGTTGGTTTATCAGACTGGCGTCAAATATACATACGATACAGATTATGTAGGAGAGTTTCAGTTCTGGGAAAGTCGAGCAAAAGTTATATTGTTTACGGCCGCATCGCTTGGGTCGCCGAAATGTTCACGTTGGGAAATATTGCAACTGGAAGGCAGTTGATTTGGTAAATATTATTCAAATGATTTTTTATCATTTGTTTCGATTTGAATGTTGGAGCAAGGATGAATCTGCTTTAACGTAGGCCTACATTTAATGTAACACGCACTAACTGTATTTGTTTAACGTAATCGCCGACGGTTTTATGCATTACATTGCTGCAAATATTTCACGGCCCCATTTTATTTAAATGCTCGTGTCGTGAAAGGAAGAAACTCTTATCATCAGATAGCGCTAGTAACTAGGACATGAGACCCCCCCCCCTTCTCTCTCTCTCTCTCTCTAGAACGGCGGCCGGCAGCCAAGTCTTCGATGGTGAGCTGCGTATTGTAGTTCAAGATGAAAAAAAAAATTAAAATTGTAGACGAAAAGCTAGTAAAAAGAGGCAGAGTCGAGAAAATAAGGAGAATGGCCCAGAGGTACTGGCTATTTTTCGTGACCTTCGTTGTTCTTCATCCAAAAGTCTATGTCGCTGATTTCGGCGTAGAATTCTTTTGCGAGCATCTTAAGGGCTGCATCAATGGCTGAAATATAAATGAAGGTTTACGGAGGTTAGGGGGGAATTAAGAAAGGCAAAGGGCTGGCCTATCTTTGAAATCTAGGTAACACAGTAGATAACAAGCATATCTTTGGAAATTAGGTAACAACCTAGTTGAGTGGCAACCGGATCTTCGACACTCAACAGACATTCCACTCGTGTTTCAGACACGTTAACCAGACATTCTCTCGAAACCAAGACAAGTGTTTTCCTTTTTCTTGGTAAGTATAACTTTTCTTGTAGCAGATCGCAATATAAAGTGTGTGTCGCATACTAAAGTAGATTTATGACACGTAGAGAATATATATAAAATGTAGCTCGCATACCAAAATAGATTCTTGACACGTAGATAACAAGCCAAAGTAGCACAGGTTTTTGTTTTCTTGTCCTTCCTCTTTGTTGCTGATAAACAACAGATGTGTGGACGTATATTGTCGTGTCAGTTATGTGGAAATTCGATCTTAATTTTTTCACCGTATCCTGGCTCATGGCGAAATTTCGTCAATTTTATAGAAGCGCTGAATGCTCTCATCAAATTAATGTATGGTGTAGTTATATATCACAAGTAGATGGGTGTGTACATTATTCTGTGTAAATATCAGTAGTGAATTATTTCGGTTACAGCTATAATGGCAATTGCTGTAAAGATATCAGCTAGGAATATTTTTTCAAGGTGTAAATGGAGTGAAAAGTGGTCTGTGTTTCATAATGCAGGCTTCATCAGCCGTGTTTTATTTTTGGAAATACTCTTTTGGTCCATTAGGTGGCCTTTTTGTTTGGCAATTATAGTTTCTTAATTTTTTATTAACTTTGTCTCTATATATCACTGGTGTCTTCAATATGTCTTTTGATTTATTCTCGAATATCTCAAGTTTACGCATCTTCTAGCCACCAGTGGATCCAGAAAAATTTAATGGGGTACCAATTTTCATATTATACATTATATATATATATATATATATATATATATATATATATATATATATATATATATATATATATATATATATATATATATATATATATTTTTTGTGTTTTTATATATATTATATATTTTTTTCTTTGATAAATTTTTTATTTTTTGCCCAATTTTATATTTATATAAATCTTCAATATTATTTTATCATTATTTTTCACGGGGGTGGGGGCATGTGGCCCCCCTGGATCCGTTAGTGCTTGTAGCCCTGGATGCTGTTGCTCAGAATTCCTTTATTCGTTATTTTGTTTGCATTTTGGCTCCCTTAATCTGTTCTATATTCGTCTATGCCCCTAAGGCTATCAAATGTTCTATTTTCTTATTTATTATCATGGCATATACCTCAGAACACGTAATTTGGGTGGCCCTGCCTGAATATACTCTTATTAATTTTAATAAAACTTGATTTGAATTTTCAATTTATACAGATAGTGTAGTTAAACAGCTGAGTATCTTTGGACCAGATTAAAGTTTTGGTCATATAAATTTGTTTGCAAGAGAATTTTGGATTTGAGGTCTGTTAAGGATGCTGAATAACAATAGCTTGATTCCTTTTATTTCATGAAACTAATTGTTGAATTGGTTGATGGAACTCTCCTGGAACGTATGACTGAAAGGTTTTGGTCTCATAACTAATTTATTAAATTGGTTGATGGAGCACTCCAGGAACCTATAACAAAACTTTTTTAGTCTTGAAATCTTCATTTTCAGTTCTTGACCTCAAATATTTAGACAGACTTTGTAACTGAAATGTTTTGTCAGTTTTGTAAATGATAATGGGTTCCACAAAATCTATATTGTTAATTTAATGCAAAGTAAATATGTCAAAGAAACCACTTATTAAATAGTATACACAATATGTCTCTGTTACTTTACAATTTTAGGATGCTTGTACCCCAAACATTATATATATATATATATATATATATATATATATATATATATATATATATATAATGTGTTTGTGTGTGTGTGTATGTGTGTGTGTATGTGTATGTTCTAGCATAACTCAAAATGCATTGAGGAATTTCAACCAAACTTGGTATACACATGACTCACTATCTGGAAAAGAATACTTTGGTGGTAAGACATCACTAGGACCAAAGGGCAGCAAAGTGGGTGGGGGTGGGAAGGGCTTTCCTGAAACAGGGTTGGTTCTGCCTATACAGTAACTAAATAAACTCCACAGGTTTATCATACCTCATTTTGCTATTATGACTTACTATCTGGAAAAGAATACTGTCGCAGGGGTAAGACATCATTGGCACCAAAGGTGGGGGGTGGGAAGGGGTGAACTATCTGGAAAAGATTACTGTTGAGGGTAAGATATCATTGGCACCAAAAGGGTTGGGGGTGGGAAGGGAGTGACATATTAAAATAACTGAAAACCTCAGATATTAGTGCCCAATCCATAGTTTTCGAGGTTGCTGAGATGAATAGTGACACTCCTGATGCCCTCCAAGTCCAAGTTCAGCCCTGATAGGATTGTAGGGGTGAGAAGGGGTGAAATATAAAATGTAAAAAATGTTGGGCATTGTAATTGAAGGAACTGTCTTAACAGGAGAGAGAGAGTAGAGGGGATATTAGGGAGGAGAGAGAGAGAGAGAGAGAGAGAGAGAGAGAGAGAGAGAGAGAGAGAGAGAGAGAGAGAGTAGAGGGGGTGTTAGGGAGGAGAAAGAGGAAAAGAGTAAGGGAGGGTTGGAGAGAGAGAGAGAGAGTGTTTATCGGTTGTCATTCAGAGTTTTCCCAGGCAGTGGCGGGTTGGTCAGCAGGTATATATATATACAAAATAGTTTTATGTGCATATATATATATATATATATATATACATACATACATACACGCACACATACACAGTATAGTCAAAACACAGTTTATTGTGATGATTGTTTCTTTGCACGGCATCTTCTGTTGTCGTTTTCAAATGCAACACATAGCAGCCCATCTCTATCAGTATGACTTACAGCAAGATTCTAGATAAAATTAAGAAAATATCAAGGTATATAGAGAAAGTTGTCTTTTTTGGAAGCTGAGAGTGAGAGATCAAGAGACAATGCTTAACAATGAAATGCAGTCCAGTTTTGCCCCAGATTTGAAAAAAAGAGTGGCTGTTGTACTGCCACACATATTAAGTTTTCAGACGTTGCAAAAAAAAACACTTCTAATGTCATAATTTAGCACATTTAAATGCATTCTTGTCTGTGGTATCATGCTGTGATGTAATCAGTCCCCAGATGTATTGCATGATCAATTTTCAGCAAACGATGCTGTCAGACCCATTTTTAAAAATTTTAATTCCAATTTAAGTAGAAGATCTCTCTCTCTCTCTCTCTCTCTCTCTTTTAAGTGAATTCTTCTTCTTAAACTTGATATTGAAAGTAACAAGATGTTAATGTCAGTTGAACCTTTTATGATCTGATACTAGATATTTTCATTCATTGCAGGATTAAGTCAGGTTGGTTTATCTGATTCATGGCTAGAGTCATCGTCATCACAGACAAATGGAAGTGGGAGACTGCATCCAAAAGAAGATCTTTCATACTATCATCATGATGACAATGACTTGGAAGACATGGAAGATGAAATGGAACATCATATCGTTCAGCCAGCAACCCGTAAGTATGCTTGTCGTAGTATCATAGAATCATGCTTAACCTTTGTTATCACCATCATTCCACGTTTGTGTTGCTTTCCTTTTAAGGGGGCTTCTTAGAATCCGATGAGTTCTTCCCATTTTCTCTAACTTATGCACATTTTGACAAAATTCCAATCTGGGGCCTCCAGCTGTTTGGTATTTGGCCACTTCTCACATGGATTACCCTTCCCTTTTCCATCACATGCTGAAATAATATCACCCTTTAAAGTTTCATTGTATTTGTAATCCATTGAACACATCTCTCTTATTTCCTCATTTGTAGTGTGAGCATCCTGGTCTATTTTCTATTCTTTGAACACCACATCAGTTTGCTAAGTACTCATTTGTCACATGAGCTTCCCAGCTCAGTCAACCATGAATTTCAACATTTTTGAGTCATTAGTCACCTTTTCAAAATTTCCTTCATTGTTTTTAAAAGTACCCATGTCTAAACTGTGTAAAGAAGTGCAAGTCTTATGTTGCCATTAAATTTTGCCCTCTTTGACCTTTCGACTTTGGCAATCCAGTCAATCCAGTATGTAGCCAAGGTAATAGAGTTGTTCTACCCCATCCATGGTCTGCCCCTCTTCTTTAACTAATTGGTCCTCTTACCTCTTCGCTGTTAGCTCCTCTTACATAGGAACTGGTTTAAGATATACGATTACAGGTATTTCTCTGTACTTGCGCATTTGACTCATTAGTTTAATTATGAATCAAGTTCGGTACAAAATTGGTTTTTGGTATTTGTAGCCATAGTCTGTTCATAAATTTTAGGTTGCTCTTAATGTCCACAATACAATTTATTCATATAAATGGGTGTTGACTTGTGACAAAAGCATGGCCGTATTTAGAGGCAAAAGTACATTTCACTCTTAAGGATGGGTGAAAAACTCTAAGGGAGTTAACAGCCAATATACAGAGAAAGATATGCAGTACTGTACTGTACTATGCTGCTTCAGGTTGTTATGATTCCTAAGTCAGATAAGACAAAATGGGCATTTGTGTTGAATTAGAAAACATATTGATTGGTTGAATTTTTAACTGAACAATAAATTGGTACTACATTGGCAATGGTCATGATTGCAAAGAATCTCCAAGATAAGTACTGTAGTGTTTCATGAGTATACAGTACTGTATTGGAAAATTCATGAATATCAAACCATTAAAATGAATTTTGAAGGATCATCCAGAATCTAAATTTGTAACCGCCAGTCACCCATTATTTCTTACCCTTTGGTGGGTAAAGGGAAGATTGAAGTAGTAGACTGCATGGGAAAACTAGTATTTTTGAAGAATGTCACTAGACCAACTACAGTAGTTCATATGCAGAGATAGTTCCAGCATGCTAAAAATGAATGAAAATTAGTGTTGGGTAGAAAAACCTGTTCCATTTTTATTATAGCAGATTAATCAATTTTGTTATGCTGGTTATTTCTTGTAGGTTTAATAGAATTCCTCTTTAAGAATTTGATAATTGTGTACTTTGGTTAAATATAGCTGGAGTGTATACTCTCCAAATAAGATACACAGTACAGTATTGTAAAACTGAAGAAGTGCTTCAGTAAAGTACCACTTGCATAACTAAAGCCTGAATTATTCAGATAAAAAGCCTTTCTATGTAAATGAAATACAATTATGTACATACATTAGTATTCAACTAGTAATAAATTAATTAACATGAAGGTTACAGTAGCACTGACTGCAGTAAGAATTTCAGACCTTATGGTTAACAGTGATGAATATTAGTTAGTAATGAAACTGTTTTGATAATTGATGTACATAAATTTGGCATGAACATAAATACATGAACAGAAGTATTCGTGATGTTCAACTTAATGTTGCATACAGTAAAGAAAAAAAGATTAGTTTTGTAAATTAAGACCTTTTCTAAAGTGTGTATGTACTGGTATGTGTATATTTATTTAGAACAAATAGTGTTATGTGTGACTTTCATAATAAGTTATGCATGCATGATATATAAATAAAACTCTAATAATACTCACAAAGCATATTTTAGCTAATGCTAGACCGTACGGAATAATGCAAGAGTTAAAAAAGATCATGGCCTAACAACTGCATTATTGAAGCTTATGATGCAATATTTTGTCATTCTTTACCTACTGTGCTACAGTATGTAACTATATATTAAAGTATACCAAGAGCAGTGTTATTGCAGCAGTTCAACAAATGTTTGACATTGCCCAAAGATAATTTTTTTTTTTTTTTTACAAAAATCTTGTAAACATATTTTTTATATATAAACTTGTAATGTTTATATACCTATTGCATTAATCATGAAAATAGAAGTCAGAGTGAAACATTCCAGTTAAATAAAATATAGAACATAATTTTTAAATATTGTAATTAAAAGGTTTCATATGATATGCATTAACAGTATGAGTAATATTGTCCCAACCCTTCAACTTCTACTGAATATGCATATCAAACCCCTCAGCGTACTAATCAGACATAAAAATAAACAATGCATTTTTATTAAAAACAAATTATTAAATATGGGTACTAACCAAAAACAATATTACTGTATATATAAACATTCACAGACAGACAGTGTAGTCAGCATGTGAGCTTACTTTGTACAATCAGCTGATGAGGAAGAGCTGATGGAGGGTGAGGGTAAGATATCTTCAGCCAAGGTTTAAAAAATAAATGGTGGATTGGCTGTATAACACTGTACACTTTCTCACCATAAATTATTTTATGACAAGAAAAAGCACTAGCTGTTTTTCTGCAAAATCTTCCACTCACTGTACATTTGAGTCCATTCCTTCTGTTTCAGTGGTTTATCAAATGAATTAAAAAATGTGTGTGAGCCCTTCAAAATGAAATCCAAAAATCTTTCTGTATGGTATGACATATACTTCAAGTCAAGACATTGTGTCTCCAGATTTTACAGTTGTTCTCTCATACTGCTTTTCATTCATTTTGGAAAAATTTCCAGGTTAAGAATATCAAAATACCAAAGGTTCAAAATATTTCAAGGTGACCCACACGTGATTTTTAGAGTAAAATTTTATTTGAAAGTACAAGAATGTTTTTTTACAAAATGTACATTTTTGAACTGTGAATTTGCAAAAATTCTGTTTAAAATCTTTATAAACAGGCTAGGTGTGCTTGTGTAGATATTTAAAATTCAGGATGATATTCAAAACTGATCTACCCATGCAATCTTTTTGTAATATTGTTAACTATGGGAAAATTCCAGAAACTCATATTTGAATAAGAATAAAGGATCACAAAGGGGTTGTGCAGTTTTATATGTATCACAAAGGGGTTGTGCAGTTTTATATGTATCAATCAATAGTTTACTCTTGACTGAAAAACTAGTTTTTATGTAGGTGTATAGGCTCCCTTATTTTTAGCTGTGGTATTGTATAATTTACTGTTTATTCTTTATGTTTCAGCATTCAACAAAAGGCATGCTACCTTGGACTTGATGAGCATGTGCGAGGATGTAGACCTTGGAGGTGGACCTGCAACAAAAGATGGTACCCATGCAGAAGACAGGCTACTGAAAAGAGTTCAGATTAAAGTTGAACACGGTACAGCTTTAGTTGACTCAGAACCTCAACATGACAACCAACTACCTCAGCAGCAGGAACCTCACACTGCCACTCATTACATATCTGCTGGAGAAGAAGTTGTTATACACCAAAATAGCCATGAAATACAGCATACTCACCGTGGTGATGAGACCATTGAAGCCACAGTTACTATGGCTCACGATCCTCTCAGTACTGGCAGTGACTTGGAAGCCCCAAGTATTACCTCTACACCCATACTAGAAGATGGTAGCCAACAACAGCCTACTACTTCACACACTACCATTGTAAGAGAATATGTGGGTATTTTTATCAATTTTGTATACATTGGTTATGTTTCTGACCTTATGCATGTAAATTAATTTTGTTAGAAGGAAATTTCTTTAACTAATTCTGCTTGCATTTGAAAATTATTTAAAATTTAACACATTTTAAATAGAAGTTCAATAAGTTTTTTGTCAATGTGCTTTTGTGGAGCTTGATGGAGATACCAACATTTAGCAGTGTGGTAATGGGAATTAAATGTGGTGAAGGAAACAGCTTTGCACAAGTTAAAATTTTGTGTAAAAGATTGTACCAAGCTGTAATTTTTATGAGGAAGTTCATCCACTGGAGACTGTTTGTATGGATATATTTAAAAGTTATCATGTACAGGTAGAAAGATTTTAGGTATATTTTTGTTCAGTTTCCATTTGTAGGAGGAAATAGCCATAGCTCATTAGATTTTGAGGACCTGTTTTTAGGTAAGATGGTATAAAACACCACTTCAAGGCAAAATTAACTGCCAGACAGTTAGTTATAAGATTGACTCGTACACATATTTGATGATTGTTTCACCAAGAGCTTGCCAGCTGCCTTGGGTATTGTAGAAAACCAATTTTTGCTATAAAAATGAGGGATCAAGTTTGGATCCAGCTCCATATTTAGCTATCCTGAATAGGTTGAAAGTTTTGTATTTTATACATCCAAGTTCTGTGATTTTGTTCTAAAACTAATTTGTAATCATTTTATGCTTGGTGATATTCACCATTCAAGTAAATAGTACTTGATATGACCAGAATTAGTACATGCTATGTACTCGTTTCTCTGAGAATGGCATTACCTGCAAGATATTTATGTGTAAGAGTAGTCTTTTTTGGTATAAAAGTGTTTGGGCAGGTCTGTTATGAAACAAGTTCGGTATGATGATAGGGCCACATAGTTTTGGATGTTTAAAAATAAGACATGGAAATCTGATTAGCTGAAATTGCATATGAAAGTAAGATTATACATTGGACTAGTACAAAGTGTATACCAGCAGAAACCATAGTACGATAATGAAATTTTATCTAAAAGGTTCTATTAGAATAAAGCTTAAAAAGAATACTGTATTAAGAGACAGATGGCAGGATGGATTGAGAAATGATACTCTTAAGGAAAGTTACTTGAGTTCAAATGTATGATTCTACCACCCCTTGTAGAATAGCATGTGATGGGGTCACCTGGGCTTCTGTGGGCATCAGAAAAGTTGGAAGATTCAAGCCTACTTGGATAAGAAATAAGAGATGGGGGATAGAGATTAGTAGAATGGAAAGTACAGAGAAGATGTGAATGATGGAATTTCACAAAGGTCCATTGCACTGCATGGCCTTTGGCCTTGGATCTGATGATGAAGAAAGTGGCAGTTGATAATTCAGTAATTAAAGCTCTACATGTAACATCAATCTGACAAGGGAAAGTGCTTTGTAAAGTAGATGAATAATGATAAAAATGTTTTGGTTTTCTTGACCATCATTTGGGTCATGAAAGGAGAAAGTAGATATTCTTACATCAGCTTTTTCCTTCAAAGGTTCAGATGTGAAATGCCCTATGCTCTTTGTGCCTGAACTTCCATGAGGTCTAGACCCTTATCATGGTTTTCTGACCCTTCCTACAGTTCTTTGCCTTGCTGCTTCCATATCTACTGCTTTTCTGACCAATCGTTCATCATCCCTTCTCATCTCATGTCCAGAGCATCTGAATCTTTGAAATCTCCTGTATGCACCCTCTTGATACCAAATCTCTGCCAGTCCCTTATTCATACTACTGCCACCATACTACTGCCACGAATTTTAATGTTCGATGCTCACACCTTTTCAATATAGGAATGTATTTCATTTTTGCTTGGGGTATAGAAATAAGCTTGGAAGACATTGTAAAGGGCTAAAATATAGCCACATATATGAAAATAACATGGCTGTATCACCAAAATATTTGGCTGCAGTATAATCAGGTGTTGACAGATTAGCAGTGTGAACAGCACCATGTTGGTGGCAGATACAGAAACTACAGTAATGGCAGCAGATTAAATACTGTACATGCCAAACATTGGGAGTTGCTGATCCACAGAATTCCAAGTTAGAAAGATTCAGCCTTTACATCTTTTACATTCTTACTGTCTATATCAATTCTATGAGCTTTAGCTTTACATAACATAGCAGTCTCTCTTATGATTGCATTCTTCATGCCAAAAAATTATTTCTGTATAAAATCGGTGATGAGTGTCAGGGATTTCAGCCATTCAGGTATTAAATAGGAAATTATCATTTGCTTCAGTATTTGATGAAGACTGTAAAATTTGAAGCTCTGTTATTACTGATCAATGTCAGCACTTGTATATGTTTGCAAAATATTATACCTAGTTAAATAGTGTAAATTTTTAACTGTGAAGGTTTGTAGTTGCTTGTGTCTGTTGAGTTTATTCATTACTGTACAGTATATCTTTTGTATTTATGCCTTTGTATGAACTAAATAAAGTGACAAAAATTTTCACATTAGAATGTTGCAGTTTGTAAGGAGCTCCTATAGCCTATACAGCAACAAGGTTGTTTCTCTTGTAATGTAAATTAAGAATTTCATTCTGAGTGTAAGGAATATTTTAGTTGTACTTTGGAATTTTGTATAAAACAGTAAGGCTGGCATTTCATTTAATTATTTCAGGATGAGGATGGGTTGATTCTTCTTGGCCTCTCTGGAGGGGAAACTCATACTACTATCATAAGTGCAGGAACATCACCACCATTACATACATCAGAGACCCAGAGACCAACAATTGCTCGTCGACCTCGAAAATATACAAAACGGGACCTAATGGTAACTTCTCACATATATTATAGAATAAAAATTAATTGTTAAAATGGTTGGTGAAAGCCATGTACTGTAGATATAAATATTTGGGTTTTAAAAATTGTGTTCATGTATAACTAAATTACAGCATTAAATTTTAGATTTTTACAGCTTAACACTTCCCTAAAGATTTTAACAAAAAGTTTAATCCAGTACAAAATTTGGTCAAAGAATATTTCATTCTGGTAAACTGTGTAAGGAAACAATATTTTTTGCATTGATATCAAGACTTTGAGTTGTTAGTTTAAATTTAACATAAATCCATCAGTCATAATCTACGCAGAACAAATCCTGATTCACAAAGCAAAGCATTTTTCAGAGATAAAATTCCTGATACACATGACTACTGTACTAACTCCCAAATCATTGCACTGCAGTGCTTGAGTTCTCACCCTTCCATGCACATTTTCTGAGTATGGATGTGCTGCCTACTCTTCAAGGTTGTTTGGGGTTTCTACTTTGTTTAGTGAAGTGTCGGAAACAGATACGGTATTTATTTTCATCCATTTTTGTTGAGTTTTGTGATTGTAATTATACTACCACTCTTCTTCTAACTGTCAGACAAAAGACTGGAGTGTTTCAGACATTCAAATACCATGAATGTGGGCTGTATATGAATGATAGGTTTGGATAAAGAGAAATTAATTTTTGATTTTGTATGTACTATACTGTATTTATTACTATCATTATCACTAATACCACTGTTATTATTTTACAAGGTTTTCTACAAATTGTCACTTTAGGAGCCTTAGAAAATACTGGTAAGGTGCAGTAGTATGAAAATCACTTCAGGATAAAGGAAATAAAACAGATTGAACAGTTAATTTGAGTTTTGGGATCTACCAGTGTGTCATCTAGACTGATATCAAATCCTTAAATGTACAGAAGCCTAATTTATTATTTGTGCTTAAAAGGCATTTTGCCTTTTAAAAGGTAATTTTTATTAAAGGCAGGGATAAAAAATATACTGTAGTAATATTTTTGTTTGGTGACTATAAGAGTTTTATAGAGGAAATTACCATGTATTTCCCTGCATTTTTCGCCTAGTCCTTTTACAGTTTTTTTTACACTTTTGAGGGTTTTGGTACACATGGTTTTACTTATCAAATTTTGACCCAAAATTGCAATTTTCAGTGGACTTGTTCTTCAAATTTTATTTTTGCTCATTTTAAAGAGGTGCCTTTTTCTTGCTTGACATGAATTTCAGAATCTTGCTCATTATTATATCTTTTTTAAGAGAGATTAAAATACTTATTCAGTTGGTTCACTTCATTTTTGGGTAATGTTATTGTTCCATGTGCACTATTCATTGTGTGTTATCTATAGATTGTACAGTATTGCAGAATAACTCCGATTTATTTTGGTGGTTGCTTTGACTTTTTTTTTTTGTCCAGAGCATCATTTCAGTTATTTGATGTCTATGCAACAGGTAGTTTTTAAGCCTCATTGATGATATTTGGGGTTCTATCTAGTATTAACAACCTTGACAATTTTTTTTTTTTGCCAAAATGAGAGTCCAGGGTGGATCTTGCCTGAATTTAGTATCTCCTCTTGTTTTTATTACCTCAGAAGGATTTAGTGTTATTTCAGTTTCTGTATTCTTTACTAAATTTAAAGAGTCCAAAGGAAGAACCAAGGGAATGCCAGAGGTGGAAGGTTGTGGGTTTATATAAATAATATAAAAAACTAAATGAATTAAGGATGGACTTCGTTCATCTTGGAGGGCTGTACAAGGGAAGGAGCAATATTGCTACCTTCAAAGTGGCAGCTGCCCTTGACCCCCTCAGTGCCTTAACCCATAATGGACGGGAATCCTCATACGAGTATCTGTAACAGGATTTGGGTGATGGACGGGAATCTTCATATGAGTATTAATATTACGTGCCATACTGTTTGAATTAATTTAGCGGGAAAGATGTTCATAGCACTTCGGTGGTCCATAAATGATTTACGACAACTATAATACCTCGACACGGGAGAGATATTGATCAGTATGCCTTCAGATTTCAGAGGAGGATGTACTGCCTCTGCAGCTCCAGGACATCTTTTTATTTATTTGCTCATAAATATACCCAGGGATTGCTGTTGGTTTTAGTTATCTTTTATGATAGTATGTCAGCTATAATTGTGATTTTGCAAAGAAAAGTGCAAAGAAATATTAGAAAAACATGTATACCTCACAAAAAGTTACTGCATCTCCCCATCTCGTTAATCTTGTAAATATTTTTCAAATACACTCAGAATTTGTTACTGATTTTAGTTCTTGTGTGTTATGGAATTGCGTGAGCTGTAATTATAATTTTATAAAATAAAATAAATTATCAGAAAAAACATGTATAACTTGGTAAAATGAACATATTTTTACGAGTGTCTTGTAAAAGAGGCTCCACACAGGGCTGTAAATAGTCACTTCCAACTTCCTGTGGAAGGTAGGGAAAAATTTTTATAATTTTTTCTTACACCATGTGCATTTGCATATTTTCTTCTTTCCATTGATGTGTTTTTTTTTTTTTCTTAAATTGGCCAACTTTAAAGTTTGCCCAGTGTGGGGGGTGTCCTTGATATATATTTAGCCCATCCCTTAAGGGTTAATGGTCACCAGTCCATTGAGATTGGACCCACCCAGCTCTAAGGGCAAGGTTTGACAATGAAGTGTCCCTTGCTCAGCTAGATCAGGTACTTGAGTTTTGTAGCTGGAGAGGTATACCATTCAACTTCATGCTCCTTCAGAGTTTCAAGAGCAGAATTTTCCACAATTCAAATAATTTTAGTGTATTCATTGTAGTTCTGCTTTTATAGAAGAAATGGAAAGGAAAAAGGAATTTGTTGCTAAGAGAAAAAAAGGCCTGATTACAGTTTATTAAGTCAGTAACTGAGATGCAAGGCTAAAGGCTTCCAGAACTTTGATGTCTTAATACTATCAGAGTATTGGGACATTGCCACTCACTTGCCATCCTTTCAGCCCTCCAATAACAGCAGCTGGTCTAGGCTCTTGGGTGACTCCATACCCTACCTGTCTGGGATTGTTAAGACCAAGACCAAGTGAACATGAAATTGTCCTCTCCTGTACTTCTAATGAAGGTCTTTCTAATGGAAGGATTGGCTCCCATAGGAAGGGCTATCCCATGGTGATAATTCTGTCAAAGAGGTCCAAACCATCTTCAAGTTGGCTTACATCACCCGCAACTTTCAGAAATTTCCTAGCTATTTATAGAAAACTGTACCTAGTATAAGTGATTGGATGTTATAATCATAAATGGAATGGAATGGAATAAAGAGTTTAGGTAAAAGGCCAAGCACCGGGACCTATGAGGTCATTCAGTGTTGGATAATCATAAATGTTGGATAGCAAGAAGGAAGAAAGCTACTAAAAATATGATAGAGATTGAAGAAATAGTGAGAGGTAAACAAGATTGATTTCAGACTGCTTCGAGTGATCTCTCACTCATTGTATGACTTCAACATAGAATAGTATATGGTGAAGCCATGTAACTTCAACAAGGCATTTTCTCATTGAGAGGGTGCTCTATGATACTTTGAGTAATTCATTTCCCCCTCGTATGTTGTGTTTTCCATGATATGATGTACTTGTTTGTACTCACTGGCTAGCCTACGTCATTCAGTTTAGCACCACTTAATAATCCTTTCTCTTTTACTTCAGTACAGTATATGTAAATTCATTTTGTGTTTTGTTTTGCAATACTTCTAATGCTGTGATGTGCACAATTTTACATTGAGTGCCTGTTGGCCTATCAAATGGATTATATATTAGTTGACATTTTCTAATCACCCACTAAAGGTAATGCATAATTATGGTTTGTATGTAAAACAGTATTCAGTATTAAGTTGTTTAAAATTTTTTTTTTTTTTTATATTGATTTAGAATAATAAGCTAGATTCCACTTGCAGAGAGACCAGAGGAGCTGTAGAGTGGCTACCTAGAATCATGGTCATTAATTTTCCTTTGGAGACATGTGCAAAAGATTTGAAACTAATTTGGATTGGTTTTATATTAATCTTGTTCATAGAAGTAAACAATTCAAATTAGCTAGTTTTCCAATCATGCAAAGACCATTGGATGACATCATATCTATAAGTACACTAGATAGAATGACCCATCATTTATATAAGACAGATAGAATGGCCCATTTTTATCACAAAATGCTGAAAAGTAAACTAAAGTATCATTATGAGTTCGTTACTCCAGTGAAGTATACTATACTCTTCACTTTTCTAGAAGTATTTTAGGTGCAGTCTTTTTGAAGAAAGAGATAACAGGTGAAAACAGTGATATAGTTATTCATATAAGTTAGTATTTCAAGAAAAATAAAACTAATAATACATTTCAGACAGCATTAAAATTGGTTGATGAAGGACACCTTGCTCTGAAACCAGCTGCTAGAGCATTTAACATCCCTGTCACGACGCTTTACACTGCCAGTAAACGAAGAGATGCTACGGGAGGTGCCATGAAGGAGGTAATGCATAATGTATAAGAACTGAAATATGACTTATCTTATTTGCCAGTGTATTAGACGCACTTTTTTTTATTTTAAAAAGTACCAAAAAACTGCCTTGCATCCAGTGCAGTTGTATTATGGATGGGAGACCAAGTGCCATAGGCTAGGCCTAGCCTATCCTATGGCAAGCATACTGGGTAGGCACAAAAATTGTTGCTAATAATAAACATTGAAAAACAAGCCAAATTATCAGTCTCTTATCACAAACTTATGAAAAATTGCTTACAATATGTCAGCAGTTAGCCTGTCAGCCATTTGCAGTGAGTGGATGTAAATGGAATCAAAGCGCTGCCCTGGTGACCTGTCACGGTAACACACAAACATTGTTTATTTATGGTAAATTTCATACAGAGTCCAAATGATTTCATACTTTATTCCAGTATACTCTCACAATATTGTATTTCATGCACAGAATCATACATTTTTCCCAACAAAATCACTTTAAAAGATCTTTCAATAAATGTATGATGATACATAATAAAATTGTGTTTTCCCACAAAATATTCTTGTAAAATAGGGGTGCGTCTTATATGCAGCAAATACAGTAAGCCTGGTTCGCTTTTGACTTTTTCTGCAAGCAAAGATTCTGGGTCAAGTTGTCTATATGATAGCTAATCTCACCAAGGCAAGCTCAATATTAGAGGAGCTGGATACATTATTCCAGTTGGCTAAGTGATTTCCTAGGGGTCAGGTGAAGTGAGGCATAGAGAAAAAGTGAAGCTTGCTTATTCTTGGTTCAGTGTGGTGTAGAGAAGTTTGGTTTTGTGAAAATGATTTCCTATGATCCATACATTAGGTACATAAAGTTATAGATCAAAGAAAGAGAAGTACACAGTGTATATCCTTGGATTTATTGTACATACTACTACTGTTTATGTATTGTGAACTTTTACAGTGAGGTTGTTAATATTTTAGCATTTTTCATATTTTAATTATTTCTTATGGTACATATAGTGGTGTAGGTACGTATTCGTTAGAGAGAGAGTGTACAAAGAGTTTATTCTTGGATTTATTTTACAGTATGTTACTGTAGGTATTGTGCTGTATTTATTATTGAATTCTTGTAATTGTATTGTAACCACCTGCACTTTTAATTTTCAGTATAGTGCTCCTTACTTGAAAAATGGGAATTTTTATTTAGTGTAAATAGCATTTGTCTTATAGTAGGAGTTACTGTACTTTTCAGTAGAGCCTTGTGTGGTCCCTGAAGCAACAGGGACGAATGTAGGGATAGTTAGTTAAGATAGGCAGTCACCACAGGTCCAGGGGAGGTTTCATAGAACTTGAGGGTAAAATCCTTAAAGTAGGAGGAAAAGGTAGTCTCACACTTCCAGACACCTGCCCCCCTATACCTGAACAAGAGGCACAGAACAATTCCTCTGACTTCGGGGACTTTTGTGTGCTGTGCTGCACATTCCTCGCTAGATGGCTGGTATGCCTGCTCTATCACATCGTGTAGCCACACTGTGGATGTCAGCTTCTACCCACTGCTTGACACAAACAGACATCAACGTTCAGTTCTAAGATGTGTGGTTCTGTTAAAACTGTCACTGAACACAAACATCTCATCCAAATCCCCATATGTGAAGGCTTGGAATGATAAAAGAGTTCAGTTGTCAAAGCATGGATCAGGCTCTGTCAGGTTGAGTTTTAGCACTGAACTTTAGAACAAATGAGAGATCTCAGTTGCCCTCTCTGAATGCTTGACACTGCATGAAACACTGTAAAGCTCACTTATCCTCTTCACTGATGGTAAGGCCTGATTTAAGCTTTGGAGAAGAGTTCATAGGAAATGAGACTTTCCACTCTGGAGACCTGACTCTGTGGGTAGGCAGGACTGCTGAAAGCTGCTCATGACCATGAAGAGTTCACGAGGTAAGCAGTCCATGCTCTTCAGCTTGACCTAGAGAGGGAAGAATGGTAGCTATAGATACTCTATGGGCAGGATAAGTAAGAGGCACTATTCCCGTGTTGACGGTTTATTACAGAAGCATCTTAATCCTAAGGTGGGTACAGGGCAACTGACGTTCGCGCCAAAATCTTGGCGCGGACAGAGTCAGGTAATGCGTTGCTAACCATAGATATAACAACATTCGATTCAGTAGTATTACTGATATCAGCAACATGACACATACTTATCGTACACCCCCCCCCCAAGCTACGCATTACCGCGAAACACAGGTATACTCAAAATTCAAAATTAGAGACAAACAAAGGATATCACAATCAAGAAGAGGCAAAATAAAAATTTAAAAAATCAGCAAGGAGTGGTTAATCGAAGCAAAACTTAGTGATAGTTCAGCAAACAGAATGCAATCTGTTTTCCACCTTTGTAGTCCTTCATCCAAGCTGGGTGTTTAGTTGGCCTTGAACTATGCCTACCAAGGGGTGGGGGCCTGCTGTGGCCAGCATATACCTCCTGGTCTTGGGTACGTGGTACTGCCCCAGCTGGTTCTGTAGTAGGGCACTGGCTCTTTGGGTGTAATGGATTTCAAGTGGGGGCGATTTCTCCTCGACATTCTGCCAGTCCCATCTATTTTGATTTAATACTGTCTATATGGGAGTCTTTCCATTACCACCCCCGATTGATCCCACTTCTTACGGACTACATCCTGTACTAGGACTTGGTTGCCTACACGTAAGTATGGCAACTGCCTTGCATGCAGGTCATGTAATTCTTTCTCTTTCTGCAAAGTTTAGACCATAGCCATTTCTCTCTCTTGTATCGTTGTCATCCAATGATTATCCAAAAGCAAGAATTCATTTGCCATTGGGATAGAGTCCCGTAACTGCCTCCCCAACGTTAATTGCGCGGGAGACTTGTCTACATCTCTTAAAGGAGTATTTCTGTATTGCATAAGGACTTTTTCTGTGGCATCAGTGTCTGGGTTACCGTCACCCCTAACGTAGTTCCTTATCATATGCTTAGCAGAGCACACGGCCGCCTCAGCTTGCCCATTCGATTGGGGGGTATTGTGCTGATGAGATACATAACTGTAACCCCCATCGCTTATATAAGTCTAACATCTCGGCACTCACCAAGTTTGTCCCCCCATCAGTGGCTATCTCCTCAGGGGTACCCCAACGGCAGAACTACCTCCGCAAAACAGGGATGATCTTCGACGAGGTCACACCATTGCCAAAGTGTGAAAGTTCCAGCCACCCAGTTAATCTGTCTGCATATGGTAAATAGCATTTATTATCTAACTGAAAGAAATGTGCTACTGTTTTCTGAAATGGGTACACTGGCGGTTGGGTGGGAATGAATGGTTCTTGTTGTTGGGATGGTGAATTCTCATTGCACGTCGTGAATTTAGACCTCTGAAACATTACATCTGCCTCCATCCCAGGCCAATACACCGACTGCCGAGCCCTACGCAATAAGCGCCTTGGTGGCCTGAATGTAGGTTAGGTGCCACAGTTTCCCTCAGAGCTTGCAGCACTACCAAACATATGTGGCCCTCGTCAAAAGTATAAGTGACCAGTCCATTGATATAGCTAAGCTGTTCCCTTACCTGAAAGTATGGCTTTAATGTAGGCTCAACCATATTCCTAGTTTTTGGCCAGTTGTTGTCTCTTACCCTTTTCAATAACAACTGATAATCATCGTCTTTGCTAGTAATTTTCTGAATGGCGCGATCATTGCCGCAGATGTTATCCCGCATGCCTCTTGTGCTTCCTCCATATCTATCTCACTTGGTGATGCCTTTAGACTCAGGTACCGGGACAAGGTATCAGTGGCAGTATTTTTTTACCTGCCTCATATTTCACCGAGAATTTATACTGAAGGATTTTTTCTTTAAAACGGAACAGTCTGGGTTTCCCAATGTGCTTCAACTCCCGATCACCAAACAACTTAACCAGTGGGTGATGGTCTGTTACTAGAAGTAGGTTAGGGCAGCCCAGCAAAAAGAGACGAGCTTTTTTCAGACACCAGACCACAGCCCCCGCTGCCTCCTCAACATGGACGTAGTTCAATTCCTCTTTCGAAAGGTGCCTGCTGCCACACAGGGCTAGCTTCCAACCCCCCTGACAACAGAAAGGTACATCATGACATATGCAAGAACAATATTGCTGTAATACAACAAAGCCTATCCCTTCTTTACTCCAGTCATTCATAAGAATGGTTGGTCTTATTTTATCATAATAGTGCAGAATCTCAGATATTAATCTACACAACTTATTTTTAGCATATTCAAATTTAGACATCAAGATTTCATCCCAAAACGGTGCCATAACAGGTGCTGTTGCAACGAAGGGAGCCAATTGATTGATCAGCCCAAGCCACGACTGAATATCGGCTATAGTGGGCTGGCCAGGCATTGGGAACTTCTTTGTAGCAGCCAGTTTATCGTCCAAAGGCAGATATTTATCCCACCCAACATTATAGCCCACAAAATTCACGGGCCTCTGACAAAACTGGAATTTATGTGGGTTAAGAGTTACACCATTCCTCTCACATGTTAACAATAAATCAAAAATATTCCAGAAAGCTGCTTCTGTGCTAGAATCATGCAACAATATATCATCAATACATTTAAACTTCCTCGGGATATCCACAATTACATCATTAAATCTTTTGGTGTATGCGTCCGGGGCAGCACAGTGCCCCATGGGTGCGCGACAATACTAATACCTCCCCCAAGGGGTTATGAAAGTCGTAAGTTTTCGACTTTCTTCATCCAACACTACCTGATGGAATCCCCAGTGTATATCAACTGTAGCTTAAAAGTATGCACCAGGACACTTGACACCATATCAAACAGTGCAAGCGTGTGATGCGTTGCCCTTTTACAGCATGCATTGAGTTTTTGAAAATCTATGGTCCTCCTTGGAGTGCCATCCTTTTTTGCCTACCACCACCATGCTAGCACACCACTCAGTTACCTCCCAGTAGGCACAGGTTGCAAGATACCCGCTAGAACATCCTCGTCTATCTGCTTTTTGACCTCTTTCTCCCAATGCTTAGGGATAGTAATTGGTGTATGGTAAGCATGTGGCACCGCACCTGGCAGCAGGTGAATGTGGTGCAGTTTGCCGCTCATATTTACATTGAATGCTGTACCTGGGAAACGTTCCAGCAGCCACTGCTTGAATAGGGGAACATTATCCTCTGTGGAAGAGTATGGCAGCTCATTGGGTCTCTCATTAACACCCCGTGCCCAAAACTTTCATCATTCCCATGAATATTAAAAACTGTGTGATTCGGGAAATTAGGATCCACCAACCCTAATGATTTGCATGCACTTAATGACAGAAATAATTTAAGTGTCCCATTGACAAAATACATACACTCGCTTGTTGACATGCTGCCACACTTAATGTTAACCTGACAATATACCCCATTACACTCATTAGACCTCCTGCTGCATGTTGTAGCTTTACTTCTGCTTATTTAGATTTTTTACATCAGTTCCCAGGCTCCGTGCCTGGACTGACCCAGCAATGCATACCTCAGCCCTGGTATCAGCTACAGCTTCTAATATGCAACTTTTATCATCTTTAACACACGAGACCGTGATATTCATGGTCAGTCGCATGCATGACACAGTGCCAACACTTAACACTTCTTGATTGGACCTCCCAGCCGCTGACATCGTCTTCCACATAGCCTGTTGTCTGCTGCTGATTCTGTTCGCAGCAATGTTGCCTATCTTACCATCCGATGCGCCCTTGCTAGGCATACGACTCTTGCTCCCATAGCAACGATTGGCAAAGCGTCCTATTTTTCTGCAGTGAAAACATTCTGCAGCGCTAGCAGGGCAATTGGTATGGCCCCTTGGGTGCGCAATCCTGCAAAACTCACATTTCACTCTTGCCTTGGAGCTCAATTTCACCACATCTTCCTTCTTTTTCTGGTAATTTGTTTTCACTGCTGCTGCTACTTCCAGTGGCAACGCTGATTCCTCCTCCCTCTCGATGCCTGCCTCGTTGAACTCTCTTCGCTCCCCTCTTTGTGTGGGCGCCCACATTCCCATACTGCCTCCTTGAATGCCTCGCACTTTGCCATGATTGCACTAACAGAATTGTACTTCTCAAAGTTTTATAAAATATCCTGTTTTAACTTTTGATTCCGTATGCCACTCACAATTTTACCTGCCAGCACATATTCACATAAATCCTCTCTGCACTTAGGGCACACAAACGCACACTCGAGGGCCTCCCGCTGGCACCTGTGGATGTATTCCTCTGCCGTTTATTCTTCTCTCTGTCTTCCTGTGAAGAACTTATCCCACACAGCCGCTCTGTTCGCTGTCTTCATGGTTATTTTTCTCAGGGCATCAAAGGCGTCCTCTACCCCTAGGGCATTCCAAGTGGCTGAAGAGAATTGGGTGTCTATTGCACTTTGCAATTTGTCTTCGCATAGTAGCCTGATATTCATTACTGCCTCATCATGGGAAAACCTGCTGACTTTTATCCAATCTTCCATAGATCGCTTCCAGCGCCAAAAATCCTCCGCTGACATCACATACATGCAATTTTTAGGGTAAATATGCTTGCTGTTCCCCCTGCCTAGTGCTGAATTACTCCCACTTGTTCGTATGGCCATACCTAATGCCTGAACTAATGTGTTTAGATCCATTGTTGCGCATCGCTGGTGCCGCTTGTGGCGTCTCTAGGTCTTATTAATATAGGGGTGCTTTTCAGCGATCTTCTATGAAATCCCAATATTCTGTGTAGGTAATACTCCATCACCATGGGCAGGGTAAGTAAGAGGCACTATTCCCGTGTTGACGGTTTAGTACAGAAGCGTCTTAATCTAAGGTGGGTACAGGGCAACTGACGTTCGTGCCAAAATCGGCAACATGACACATACTTATCCTACAATAGCCCTTTACTACAGAGACTTCAGAGGATAATAATGTCCACAAACTGCTGGAGAGTGCTCTGACCACTAAGCAGAGAGATATACTGTAGCTCAAACACCAACTGCACATGGTCTACTTCCCAATGTTCTACCATTGAGGATTTACTGTACTGTACTGACTATTTTGTGTTTTGTGCACTGTCATGTGACAAATGCATATCTTACACAGGAGTTACCTGTGAATGGAAAGACACTGTGGTTTGGTGGAACTTAGCAGGGTGGGCTGATGAAGAAGTGTGCACCAAGTAGGGAGTTGTCTCAGCTCTTGATTCATGTATTGACTTCTGAGGTCTTAGTACAGTTCTCAAATTACAGTTGCTTTTTATAGCAAAAGTAATGTTCATTTGTTAACTCCACAATTTATATGAGATATTTTCTGATTAAATTTATGGCATAGTTTCATTTACTTCTATATATATTGTATAAGTTAAAATTAATTTCTCGCTATACTGTGGTTCGGATTCCACAATAAGCTGTAGGTCCCGTTGCTAAGTAACCAATTGGTTCTTAGCCACGTAAAATAAATCTAATCCTTCGGGCCAGCCCTAGGAGAGCTGTTAATCAGCTCAGTGGTCTGGTAAAACTAAGGTATACTTCCAGTTTAGATGTGTACTGTACACCATATTAGAACTTTCACTGTCACTTGTAATTTCATTGCCATCTGACATCTTTATAGAACCTAATGCCCTTTATTTTCTTAATATAGAATTGAAATCTAACGGATCAAGACCTTGAGTCACTTAGTTGTGCTGTGTGTAGCATTAAATTACCATTTTATTGTGTCTGATTTTATTTTGAACATGATTTGAAGTTTCATTATGAGTTTTTATGGACTGACCAGCTGGTAATTTTTAGTGTTTGTTATACCGTCTGATGCGTTGGGTATATAGAAAGCTTGGGTTACATTAAGTTATTAGTCTAAGTCACCTAAATGGATGCTGGTTTGAATACAGTTTATATTCCATTCGATATTATAAGGATTAAAAATTCAAGTAAGAGTTATGCTATTTTCTTTTGATTTTTAATCTGCATTGGTAGTTTTTATTGTAATGTTGGGAATTTTACTGTTTGTTACTGTATACAGTATTTATTCAAATGTTTATCATAAATTTTTTGGCTTCTACTTGAGATTTTTCGCACTTCAGTTTTATACTTGTTGTATTAGTTTCAGATTCACCCTCAGTTTTGTTGCTCTGCTATTAACCCTTAAATGCTGACTGGACGTATCATACGTCGACTAAAATTGTCTGTTGGGTGCTGAGTCGACATACCGTACGTCAACTACAAAAAATTTCAACCTTCGGTCAACTTTGACTCGATCGAAATGGTCGAAAAACGCAATTGTAAGCTAAAACTCTTACATTCTAGTAATATTCAATAATTTACTTTCATTTTGCAACAAATTGTAAGTCTCTAGCACAATATTTCGATTTATGGTGAATTTTGAAAAAACTTTTCCTTACGCCCGCTGTAACTCAGCCGAAAAATTTCAGAAATTCTTTCGTCATTTTGTCGTAAGTTTTGCACTGTTTTATATTAGCCGTTACATAAAGTTTTATATATGAAAATGTGCGCAATTTCATGTAAAATACAGCAACATACAACCCATGGTTGTAGCTTTTGTCAGTTTGGAAATATTTTCATATAAACCACGTTAACTGCCAAAATTTCAACCTTCGGTCAACTTTGACTCGACCAAATGGTCAAAAACGCAATTTTAAGCTAAAACTCTTACATTCTAGTAATATTCAATCATTTACCTTCATTTTGCAACAAATTGGAAGTCTCTAGCACAATATTTCGATTTATGGTGAATTTTTGAAAAAAAACTTTTTCCTTACGTCCGCGCCAGAAATTCTTTCGTCACGTTGTCGTAATATTTGCACTGTTTTATATTAGTCGTTACATAAAATTTTATATATGGCAATGTGTGCAATTTCATGTAGAATACAACAGAAAATAACTCATGGTTATAGCTTTTATCAGTTTTGAAATATTTTCATATAAATCACGATAACTGCCAAAATTTCAACCTTCGGTCAACTTTAACTCGACCGAAATGGTAAAAAAGCGCAATTATAAGCTAAAACTCTTACATTGTAGTAATATTCAATCATGTACCTTCATTTTGCAACAAACTGGAAGGCTCTAGCACAATATTTCGATTTATGGTGAACTTCTGAAAAAAAAAAAAAAAACTTTTTCCTTACGCCTCTGCCTGCTAACCCGCCGAACATCTCGAAATTCTTTCATCACGTTGTCGTAATGTTTGCATCGTTTTACATTAGTCGTTACATAAACTTTTATATATGAAAATGTGTGCAATTTCATGAAGAATACAACAGAAAATAGCTCATGGTTGTAGCTTTTATCAGTTTTGAAATATTTTCACATAAATCACGACAACTGCCAAAATTTCAACCTTCGGTCAACTTTAACTCGACTGAAATGGTCGAAAAACGCAATTGTAAGCTAAAACACTTACATTCTAGTAATATTCAATCATTTACCTTCATTTTGCAATAAATTGGAAGTCTCTAGCACAATATTTCGATTTATGGTGAATTTTTGAAAAAAACATTTTCCTTACGTCCTCGTGGTAACTCAGCCGAACATCTCGGAAATTCTTTCGTCACGTTGTCGTAATGTTTGCACCGTTTTATATTAGTCGTTACATAAAGTTTTATATATGAAAATGTGCGCAATTTCATGTACAATACAACAGAAAATAACTCATGGTTGTAGCTTTTATCACTTTTGAAATATTTTCATATAAACCACGATAAATAGAAAAAATTCGACTTTCGGTCAACTTTAACTCAACCGAAATGGTCGAAAACTGCAGTTGTAAGCTAAAACACTTACAGTCTAGTAATATTCAATCAATTAGCTTCATTTTTCAACAAACGGGAAGTCTCTAGCACAATATTTCAATTTATGGTGAATTTTTTTGAAAAACATTTTTTACGTCCGCTCGTTACGAATTCGTGCATCATTTTGTGATAATATTTTCTCTGTTGCTTTGATCGTTTTACAATTTATATACCAAAATCATCGCAATTTAGTGTACAATACAAAGAAAAAAAATAACCCGTTAGCTTTAACCGTCTTGCTCACAGCGCGATTTGTATAAAATTATATATGAACATTTGTTTTCGTGCTGTCATATATTTCAATATTTATATATGATAATGATATTTTTTTTCATTTCTGATGGTTGCATACTGAACTTCAGGCAATGACAAAAAAAAGGAGCCAAAAATGAACTCTTAATCTTAAAAACTAAGCGTGCTGTGATTTTTTTAAAAAACTTTTTTTCCGCTTCAGCGCTAACTCCTGAACGCCGCCGGCATACGGGAGACGTTTTTGTAAATAGAGGCTCGGCGTTTAAGGGTTAATAAAGTTGGTGAATACTTTATACAGTACAGATATTTAGATATTTACTGATGTTGGGAAGTGCTTTTAATATTTGTAAGAACGTAGGACTTCCATATGAGGACTTAGATGTATTATAATCATTTTGTCTCCATTAGCTGTTAATTGATCATCATCATTAGCCCAAATAGTGCGAACTTTATTTTACTCTCTTTTGCACCTACTATCAGTTTACAGAGGAAAACTATCAGTTTACAGAGGTTGGAGTTTGGGTTTATTCTCTTCCCTTGCACTTATTATCAGTTTATAGGAGGTTGGAGTAGTTTCATTCTCTTCCCTTCTTGATATTTGGTTCTCTTCCCCTGTACCATATATTTGGCTTGTTAGTATTAGATTTTTTATTCTTTACAGTGGAGCACTTTAGACCTTTTATCAAATGTTTTATTACTATTTTCTTCCATGCCCATCGACACATATACCATGACTCATACAATCCTACTATTGTTATTAAGGGCTTCTTTAGAATTATTTGTCATTGGCATTCCTTTTATTTTCCAAGTTACTTCTGTCCTGATAGCTACCATTTTTTATAAAGATTTTTGGATGATGCCCCTGACTTTTAGTTCTAGTTTTGCTTCATTGATAATTACTCCCATTCCCTCGTACAGTATTTTGACAAAAATTGAATAATTTTGTTGCTCCACAGTTCCACTTGATTGTGTAATTAGTTGAACCACCACACTTTGCTCATTTAAGGTCAAAATTTGCAGTAATTTCTGCATTTATTTATCTTGGAAGTTTGTACACTGGAGGGGTTTGGAAATATAAGGTTGAGTTTTCTATTGGGTCCAAATATTTTACTTTTTTGATGGAAAGGTTTACCTATTGAATTTTAATTTTGCATTCTTTATCAATATTTACTTATTTCGTTTTCTTGTGTTGCTGTGTTTTTCCGTCTCACATAATTTTTTAGAGAATCTAGTACTATCCTTGTTAATAGGTTGTTAATTGTCAGGTCTTTTGGTAAAGCCACTATGCTTGATTGCCACTCATTTTTTGTTTTGTAATTCTGACAATTAATTTACTGAGTGTTGAACTGTAGTTGTTTCTGTTAGCCATTTTTCTGTTGTCTTGTCTTTATGAAAGACATTTCTTTAGATGTCCGACTGAATATTAAGAAATTTTCCAAGATTTTACAGTTATATTCTTTGTTTTTTGAGATCCAGGAATCTTGAGCAATTAAGGTTCCTGATAAAGAGTAATAATGAGGTGGGTCAGGCCATTTTATTTTTAAATTTCTACAGAATTTCTATAAGGCTCTAGGGTCTGTGATAGAGTTCTGTGGAGGGAAGAGTCTTCAGACTTAAGTTTTATTAGTAATGGGATGTAATTATTATGTAATTCATTTAGGACAGCCTCCTTCCAAATGATAACTGTTCTGGGAGAACTTTAGATATGGAACCTCAACCCTAGTGCCTTCAGGGATGTAATTTTGTTGAGAGTGAACCAAGCACTGAAGAGGGTTTGACATAATTCCTTTGCCGGTGGTCAACCATGTGGGGTAATTGAGTTTTACGGGTAAAGAGACATACCATCTGTCAGAAGAAGAGGAGATGAAGCAGGGAAGAAGGTGGGAAAGCATAGCTAGTTTAGAACAATTTTGATAACTGGATCATGATTTGGACTTAAGATTTTGTCCTCTGAATCCCTCCTCTCAACAACGGACTAGGGGTTGGAGTGTGTTTTTTCAAGTTGCCTTTGCCAACTCTCCATCATTTCTTGGTATTTGACTTTTTGCATCTGTCTTTCATTCTTGGTTTCACCTGTTTTACCCTCCATCCTAAATTTTGATTCAAGCTATTTATGATTAATGTTTTTCTAATACGAAACTTACAACAGGTTTCTACACAAGCCTGTTAACCATAATTTTCAGTATTTTCCTCCATGGAAGAAAATATGATGAAGAAAGAAAATATAGAAGATTGAGTAAGTATGGCATCATGGACCTGGTGGAGTTGGCTAAGCATGCACAGTTGATTTTTCTTTGCAGCACTTCAGGTTGGCACACCTGGATGTATTCTGGACAGTTAAGACTATATATGATTAATGAGTTAGCATAAAAGTTTATCTTATTGTAAAACAACATTTTACATATTATTGTGCAAAGAAATCAGGCATGGTAGTGGAATACTGTAATGCCTTAGTTGATAATTACATGCACCAGCTAACCAATTGTAATCCATCATTATCCATACTTTGATTTTGCTTCCAGTAAAGTTTTATATTAAGCCATGAACTTTTTGACTTCATGTGCTAGGGAAGGATAATTTTTCACAACCTTGTCTGACGACCGTGTCTGCATGCAGATACAATATTTTTTACTCCTTTTCTTCTTGCAGATACAGTTTCTTACTCCTTTTCTTTTTGTGTAATTATGTCACTGCTGTTAGTTGTTTAATAAATGTGATATTTCTGTACTGTATTCCTATTCTTTTCCCACTTTCCTCCCTATAATTCTGCTCAATCAACTCCTCTTTCTTGGTTATAATGTCATTGTCTTTTTTTCTCCACTGTTATCCCTATGCCAAGTTGCCAGTTGCCTTGATATGTCTTCTCATATTATTCCTATTGAAAGCATCATCCTCTACTAAACCCTTCTCTGAATCCTCCTTCACTTTATCGCTGCATATAATCATCTGCTTCCCTCATGTTGTACCCCTAACAGGTTCCACCCAAGCCCTTTTAACTTCTTCCTCCTCACTCATCCTTATCATTTACCCATACCATCTAAAGCTCGGCTCTCTTAATATATTAGTACTCTTTATTACTCTAGTAAGTCTAATTTCTTAATTTTCTTTGTTTTATGCCATCTTCCTTAAGAAAGATTTTCTTTTTTTATGACACCTGGCTAACCATGATCTTGTCATTGATTTTCCTTGCATTTGATATTCTGTAAATGTCCTTTTCAATTTCATTTGTACCATTCTTGCTACTCGGCTCCTTTATAGCTCTTTCTGTAGTTGTGCCCGATATCTTAAATTCTCCTCTCCCTCTCTCTCCTCTTTGTTTTGTTCCTCAGCATCTTTCACTTCTCACCTTCCCATAACTGAATCTTGTACCTCTGTTCCACCATCACTTTCTTCTCCCTTTTGACCCATTGCCACTTGTTTGTCCAACTGCTTCTTATGTACCTTTTATATGTGTTGTTTTCATATAATTCCAAAAATTTTCTACTCTACCAATTCCCTCGTCTTTTAAATGTATTCCTTTATGATGTCTTTCTCTTACATACCTTTCATGCTCACACATATGCCTCATCAAGAATTATAATTACTACACTTGAACATGAATAAAATATGTGCTACATACTTTATTATACTTTGGTCTGCATTTAAAAATGCTGATGTAATAGTACAAAGCTCAGTAGCATATAACAATTTACCATTGTGCAATTTCTTGATAGTTGTGAAACTTTTCATGTGAATAATTCAATATTGATTGTGATTTATCGTACTGCAAGATAATCATCAGAATACTGTAAATTGTTTTGTCAGGATCAAATAATTAAGGCTTTCAGTTAAGAGATTGGAAAGTGCATCATTAATTTTTTTTTTTTTTTTCAGGAAAACAAATAAAAGATGGCTGCCCTGAACATAACACAGTGAAGCTTAGTGGCAGTGACCAGCATACAGTGCAGTGTGTACAGTACAGAGTTTTAGTGTGTAGGATCACCATAACTACTATTCACTCTAGGTTTTCTCTCGTGTACTGTCCGCTTGAACTACCATCGGTCAAGGCTAGTGAAAGTTTAATCTCCAGTTGGAGACAAGGGGTGGCAAGTTAATGTGGAAGACTGAATATTAAGAGGATTTTATGTATGAAATACAGCGCTTCTATTTGTATTGCAGTGCTGTAGTAAAAGTTATGTTGATCACCTGTAAACTATGCGACTGCTTAGGATACCAAAATGTTTTCCTTGATCTTGATAAGAGTATTTCCTTCCTGATTTCTGTAACTCCTCTGAAATCAAACCCTTTGGGTATCTGGAATAAATAATGTGGTTTATAACTTGTGGCTTAACCTTGCCCAAAATGTTATCTGGGTTGCTGGGATTGAATTTTAAGAGGTAAGCCATTTGTCACCTGTCAATTTTCTTTGTACACTCCTTTGAGGACAAACAGCGGCTACAACATAAAAAATCAGGCTTTGACACGTTCAAAACCTATTTTTAGGCATGGGACTTGGGTGAATAATTATCCTGCATAGACCTGAAAAAGAGGAATGAGTGAAAGAGTTGCATGGAGTGCATTGTTGCCACATCCATAGGTAAGGAGTGGGAATTGAACCTAGGCAGCTGCTGTAGACAAGAGAAAGAGCCCTCTTGTCTTGAGTCTTATATTCTATCAGTATCAACATGTACTATACTGGCCACGACCAACTAGAAGAGAATTAGGGTATTCCTACATCAAAACCTGTTTTTTCTACATATAAAAACTTTAAATTGTATCCCATATAGTTTTTAAATTTTCGGCATTGGTAAGCAGTTTATCGGGCGCTTAACAGTGAATGCCATTTATTACCATAATTATTGTGATGTTTCGGTTAACAACAATTTTAGGTTATCAACGCTCAACCAGGAACAGAACCCCAGCTGTTAACCAGCGACTGCCTGTATATTGCAATAGAAAGGATACATCAAAATGCATAGGTTATGCTTATACAGCATAGAAACCACGGACTACTAGATAATATTTTGTCAGACAAATATTTGTATTGTTCACCGTTACATGTAACCACATATGTGTAAGAAATTCAGAATAATTTTTTGCATATCCAAAAGCTATTTAGGAGCAAGATGGATATTAATCTCATTATATTTACTTTTAGGCATAGAGAGGTAGGGGATCATTTCAATTCCTGAATTTTATCAGTGTCACTAGTCACCTTTTGTTCCATTCCAACTATATTATTAGCACTAATCTTAATAATTAGTGGTAGTTTGTTTAATGAGAAATTTGTTTTTAAAACTCTTCTAGCATTAACAAAATGAATAGGTTTTAATTAAATATATTTGAATAAGTTACATTTCAAAAAATTAGTAATGCTCTAACAAAAGCTTGACTTATCAGTGGGAATCATGAGTCTGCCTTCTTTTCAGTCATATAAAGACTGCTACAATACTGTATTAAGTTTCACCAGATACTGGCTTGAAGAAGTGTGGTTCAATTTAAAAAAAAAATTGTGGGTAGCATCCATAATTGATGAATCAAATGGAATGTCTTTTATAATCATAAATACTTAAATTGCACTGTTCAGTACTGGCTGTAATGAGTTGGGGGAATTCTGGGATGGATGACTGTCTAGTATTTAAGGCCCACATATTATGTCCTAAAAATATTATACATATCTTCTATAAGTATTTATGATATTGCCAAATTTGTATTGTATATTTGTAGTCATTGTATTTATATTTGGTGCTATAAGTTTTGTTATGTTATGCATATTAAAAAATATAACATTTGTAAGAATAGCAGATAAAAGCAACTAAGTCTTCAAAGTACTTAATGAATCCTTGAATTAATTACAGTATAACAATTCCCTTTAAGGCCAGAAGTGAGCTGTGTGCGGCACAATAAATTTTTTACAAATCGATTCTTGCAATTGTCATATAAAGCTGGCTTACTTATGATACCGTTGATGAATATTATAGTCTCAGAATTTTCTTTCACAGATGGTTTTTGTATTGTATTGAATTACATAATGGTAAGTCATGAAAGTGGTTCAGGTATTTTTCCAAGTGAATTTAACTTTAGTAAAAGGTAATGCATACTAGGATCAGTATTTTTAAAAAATTGATTCCCAACTACCCACTAGGTCTGCACTCAAGCATGGTAAAAAAAAAAATTAAGGTTTTTCAGGAGTCAAAATACAATTTTTACTAAATCACTTCAGAATTTAGGGCTATTTTTAAATCAAATCAATATAATTAGTTGTATTACATTTTTAAATAAATATTATAAGTAGGCTTATGTTATTCATGCCTGTAAGTTCTTTTGGTGCTAGTAATTTGAAATTAACTTCAGTAGCTATTTCCAACAAAGTCCAGGGCAAATACAGGCCCACAGACAATAACATCTTGCATGTACAACACTACCTGACAAGGCATACTGGTCAGTCACATTTCTTGACCAAGCAAAAGCCAGAAGGAATACAGCCTTCATTGTCGTGTTCTGAAGGAAAACTTTTAAGTTCATAAAGCATTCCAGTAAGGGTGTGAAGAGGTGATAAGTCTCACTTTGGCAGTCTTGAATGTCTCTTAGATGCCCAGCTAGAGTTAGAGGATGGTTTTATAGTCCCTGATTGCAGAATCTTACAGCCTTGTCTGACAAGGCAAGGTAAATACAGGAAGAAGTTACCAAACACAGGAATAGAGGACTGACCTTTTTTAATGCCCTTCTAACTCCACCAGTGAAGAATTTACCCCACTTTGCTTGGTACAGGTTAGTGATATAAGTTCAGTATGATTGGGCAATGGATACAGGGGTGTCCTTAGTAAAGTGGGCAATAGATGCAGGGGTGTCCTCAGAAAAGTCTTAACTATTGAGAACTTGCTCACTTATTTCAGAGCAAGAAGTCAAAAGCATAAAAAGGTTGGTGGTGGGGGGGGGGTGTTAAAGAGGTGTGACTGATTGATGTGCTTCCTCCAGGTAGCAGGTTCTTGGGATTAGCTGTTAAGATTTGTAGATCTGCAAACCACTATAAGTGTGGACATAGCAGGTCCATGAATGTCACCTTTGTTCATTCCATACATCCTCAGCTTTACCAACCCTGTCTTTCCAGGCCAGGTGGAAGGAAAACCTATATGTCTAGCTGGTCCTAAGGCTACAGCATTGTGTCCAGTTTCCAGGCCACTGGGCCTGGTTGAATGTAACAGTGCAGTAATTTGAAAACTTGTGTGAATAGACCCTGAAGTGGCATGGCCAACAGATGTGAAAGATTCTGCTTCCCCTTGCTGAGATTGTCCACAGTGATGTTCCTCCTTCATGAAATGGACATCACTTGGACTCAATTACTTTTGGCTAAAAATATTTCCACTGCTGGACAACACACAGGCTTAGATCTTGTGCCTCCTTTGTCTCTAAGATTTGATAGTAGTTGAGTTGTGTCTGCCATCCCTCCAACATTTCCTTCTAATGATGGAGAGCTACTTGGAGGCTAATAGGCCTAGGAATATGGCTGTTTACCCCAGGAATACAAGCGTGCTGAATGACCAAGAGATCTGGATCTTGCTAACTCATCAGATCCTCTAGGGCAGCTTCCAAGGCTATGACCGGGCAAACATCTGGGAGAGGTAGCACAGACGACCATTCCAACAGCTGCAGCTACTTCACCCTGAAGGGACTATCTAAAACTACATTCTCCAGTAATGGCTGAAAGACTTGGTAGGTACTGGAACTACAAGATGACAGGTGGCAGCTTCTTGATCCTGTCCAGCAGTGGTCAAACTAAAGCTGTAATGTATCTTCATTTCCATATATGTAACCTTCATCAGAGGGACCAGAGACTTCTGCCAACTGATTGTCCTATTATTGCTGCTGTCATTAGCCAGTTTTCCAAATACTAAAACACTGTACTTGGGCTGCCACTGATGCCAAAGTCCAGGTGAAGATTTGCGGAGCTGTAACTTGTACTACTCATGGCCACATTTTCATTAACCCTTAAACGCCTATGGGACGTATCATACGTCGACTAAAATTGTCTGTTGGGTGCCGAGTGGACGTACCGTACGTCGACTACAAAAAATTTCAACCTTCGGTCAACTTTGACTCAACCGAAGTGGTAAAAAAACGCAATTGTAAGCTAAAACTCTTACATTCTAGTAATATTCAATCATGTACCTTCATTTTGCAACGCACGGGCGGTAACTCAGCCGAAAATTTCATAAATTCTTTCGTCATTTTGTCGTAATTTTTGCACTTTTCTATATTAGCCGTTACATAAAGTTTTATATATGAAAATGTGTGCAATTTCATGTACAATACAGCAACATACAACCCATGGTTGTAGCTTTTATCATTTTGGAAATATTTTCATATAAACCACGATAACTGCCAAAATTTCAACCTTCGGTCAACTTTGACTCAACCGAAATTGTCAAAAAACGCAATTTTAAGCTAAAACTCTTACGATCTAGTAATATTCAATCATTTACCTTCATTTTGCAACCAATTGGAAGTCTCTAGCACAATATTTCGATTTATGGTGAATTTTTGAAAAAAACTTTTTCTTTACGTCCGTGCCAGAAATTCTTTCGTCACGTTGTCATAATGTTTGCACTGTTTTATATTAGTCGTTACATAAAGTTTTATATATGGAAATGTGCGCAATTTCATGTAGAATACAACAGAAAATAACTCATGATTGTAGCTTTTATCAGTTTTGAAATATTTTCATATAAATCACGATAACTGCCAAAATTTCAAGCATCGGTCAACTTTAACTCGACCGAAATGGTAAAAAAACACAATTATAAGCTAAAACTCTCACATTCTAGTAATATTCAATCATGTACCTTCATTTTGCAACAAACTGAAAGTCTCTAGCACAATATTTCGATTTATGGTGAATTTCTGAAAAAAAAAAAAAAAAAATTTTTTCCTTACGTCTGCGTGCGGTAACTCGGCCGAACATCTCAGAAATTCTTTCGTCATGTTGTCGTAATGTTTGCATCATTTTACATTAGTCGTTACATAAACTTTTATATATGAAAATGTACGCAATTTCATGTAGAATACAACAGAAAATAGCTCATGGTTGTAGCTTTTATCAGTTTTGAAATATTTTCACATAAATCACGATAACTGCCAAAATTTCAACCTTCGGTCAACTTTAACTCGACCGAAATGGTAAAAAAACGCAATTGTAAGCTAAAACTCTTACATTCTAGTAATATTCAATCGTTTACCTTCATTTTGCAATAAATTGGAAGTCTCTAGCACAATATTTCGATTTATGGTGAATTTTTAAAAATTTTCCTTACGCTCTTGCTGTAACTCGGCTGAACATCTCAGAAATTCTTTCGTCTCGTTGTCGTAATATTTGCACCGTTTTATATTAGTCGTTACATAAAGTTTTATATATGAAAATGTGCGCAATTTCATGTACAATACAACAAAAAATAACTCATGGTTGTAGCTTTTATCAGTTTTGAAATATTTCCATATAAATCACGATAAATAGAAAAATTTGTAAGCTAAAACACTTACAGTCTAGTAATATTCAATCAATTAGCTTCATTTTTCAACAAACGGGAAGTCTCTAGCACAATATTTCGATTTATGGTGAATTTTTGAAAAAACATTTTTTAAGTCCAGCGGCGTTACGAATTTATGCATCATTTTGTGATAATATTTTCTCTGTGTTGCTTTGATCGTTTTAAAATTTGTTATATACCAAAATCATTGCAATTTAGTGTACAATACAACTAAAAAAATTAACTCATTAGCTTTAACCGTTTTGCTTATAGCGCGATTTGTATACAATTATATACAAGTTTTTTTTTTTCGCTGTCATATTCCAATTTTTATATATGATAATGATATTTTTTCATTTCTGATGGTTGCATACTAAACTTCAGGCAATGACAAAAAAATGAGCAAAAATGAACTCTTAATCTTAAAAACTAAGCGTGCTGTGATTTTTTGAAAAAAACTTTTTCCGCTTCGCACTAACTCACCGAACGCCACCGGCATACGGGAGACGTTTTTGTAAATAGGGCTTCAGCGTTAAAGGGTTAAGGATTATGAATAATTGGCTATTGCAGTGCTTGCTGGTAATGATTCCTTTTAAGAAAAGTGTTTTATGTAATCCTCACACTTAATTACAACTTTTCCTCTTCCTCATTAAAAATATACTGTACAAATAACTGCTGGTACAGCTCAGATTTACTGACAATGATGGTGCTGGACTATGAATTAGTAAGGATTCAAAATATCATGACCATTCCCAACACTCACCTTACATCTCCATTTTGTTTTGTGGTAAAGGGCTTGACTGGCAGTGCATTCTTTGTGGAGCAAATGTAAAAATTAACAATGGGTTAGCGTTACTTCGGTGTGATTTTTGTACCTGATCTATTAATCCATAAGACCCTAGAATAACGAGAGAGAGAATGCTGGGGAAAAGAATTGATGGAGGTCCATCAATTCTGCTAAAATCTTGCCACTTTGAAAGTATATGATAGACTTGACAGCTTGAAAGTATATAGTATAAATCTAGTCATCCACATATCAAGATGTAAAAAAAGAAAGAACAAAACATACAAACTGCTGCTTTAGACAAGCAGTTGTCTCTTGGACTGAGAGTAATTTGATTAAAAGTACTTGGTACAAAGGAAAGAAACAATAAAAGAGTCTGCTCTAAGATTAGATTAAAGGAGTAAGTTACATATACAATTTTAAAAATAAATATTACATCTAATTATGCAATGTAAATTATATGAGCCAAGTTAATGCACCGAGATATGTCTGATCAAGGTAAAGTTTGGATGCATTTTCTTTCAGACTGTACTGTACTGGATAGAAGTACTTTTAAATAATACTAACTATAGATTTCACAAAAAATAAAAAAAGATACACAATAGGCAGGTTTTGGGAAATGAAAACACTGAACATTAGTACACTTCCCTTCAAAAATCATGAATACATTCAAACTCAAAATTATAGTTAGGAACCCCATACAGAGGTAGGGCCACCAGTGCACCACATGTTGTGTACTGTAGGCATCACTCAAGGGTGTTTGAAGCTGCACCCACTTTCCAGCCATTTACTTTACCACCATTCCCACTTCCTTTCTTCAATCTTGCTGTCCAACATCTGATTATTACTTCTTACTGCAACTACAGTATCAGGTTTTCCCCAGATTCACCTTTAGATCCTTGTAATTTGTTAACTGGTTATTACCATACAGTCCAACTACTCCAACTCCCTATTTTTACTGTCTTAGCGCTGAATAACCTAACCTGCCCAAGTACTTGACTTGACATCCTAAATTTCAAAAAATCAAGTCATAATAGAGAATGCAATATTAAATAAATTCAAGACATTCTTTTAAACAGTTTACAAAATTTGCTCTTGTCTTCAATGTAAATTACTTCTATACGTTCCAGTTCAATCTAACTGTGGAAGTGAAACCTTGGTGTTAATTTAATTTCTTTATTCAGAAGTTTTATATACACTTTCACCTGTAGAAATAATTTACAATATTCAAAGTCACTCAGAGTACTAATGCTATATGCTACACTGTTCATAGTAAAAAAATTTGTATTATATCCAGCTACTGCCCATATGGGCCAAATTTTTTTTATATCGTGCCATTACAATATCATGGTAATAGAACAAAAAAATTTAATATACTATTAAGTAAATAAAAGCTCAACAACCATGAAAAGTATCTGCATGCATTTATTAATACATAACATAAAAAACTAAACTCTTATAATAATGATTTTGTGCATTTTTTTTCCATGCAAAGATGGAAGCAAATGTTTTACTTACTATGCAAGTCTCAACATAATGGAAAGATGGAAAGAAAGTGCAGCTGAATCCCAGTGACATCTAATAGGCACTGAAATTCTATTAAGCATAGTGCCTTAAAAACTGTTTTAAAACTGAATATAAAATCAATAAAAATGAATAAACATTGATTCACTGATATACTTACCTACAATAACTGCAGTTTATGATGTTCGTTAAATTCTGCTGTGGCAAACTGGCTGCCAAAGGAAATTACTTTATCTGCATTATCTTACTGCTATGGTGAAACAAGCTTACTGGTGATATAAGAGTTCAAACGACTATAATCCCTACCTAGGAAGAGCTCTCATGTACTGTAGTCACTTTCATATGGCAAAACCTTAATTTATGGAAGCAAGAAAATAGTTTGTGCCTGGAAAAAAATATAGAAATTTAAATGTTTTCCTCACCTAAAAAAAAAAAAATTATTAGTTCTAGGTTATCTCCGTTGCTTCCTCCAATACAGCTCGTCTTCAATAGAACACCTAAATCACCTGAGCCTGAAAATGTTTTTTTGTCTGTTGTCAGCCTTTATGGGGTAAAAGCAAATTGTACTCTAAGAATGTTGGGTTTACTGATTGTAGTAAAGAACTAAAATATATTTTTATAGAGTACATTGTATTTTTCCTAGATTTACAAACCTTAGCCTTTTATGTAGGAGCATTCCTCAGTGTATGCTGGAATCAGTCACTGAAACTTGGTGACAAGGTAGTTAATTGGTGGTTAAGGGGGCTGAGTGGGGGAATACTTCCAGTCAATACTGTCACCAAGCAATTTTTTCTTTGACATCAAGGACACAGTAGGGCAGTTGATGTGGGAAATATGATAACAGACTGGTTGTCATATTTAGGAAAAATACAAATGATTTTCAAAACTTCATTTGTTCTTAGAGAAATAAAACCCATTGCCTTTTACATAGAAAACCACTCCTTCGGTGGCGTTTGTCTCTCTTACATAGAAAACCACTCCTTCGGTGGCGTTTGTCTCTCAACTGACTGGGAACTTCATTTACACCTGGAAGTGTCACATTCCCAGTCACCATCATGAGCAAGGGACCAATAACTCTTGTACCCTCTTATTCAGTCAGACAAAGATGACAAGAGCACTGGGGGCCTTAAGCCTGGTTATGTTATATCTATGAGATCTTGTTCAGAAAAATTCCTGCAGAACAAGTGTGACCCTATATAGGGTGACACAAGTTGAGGTAGCTAAATCTGGCAAATACAACTGATGGGTTCTTAATACAGTTCTACTGCTGCCTTCCCGTGTTAACCCTTTTGCTTACTGATGACTGATATGGACATCATCCAAATTTAAGTCCTTCACTTTTTATGACGTACACAAGAATTAAAAAAAATTGCACAAACCAGCAGCCAGGATGAGGATAATTTTTGGTGAGTGTTCCTGATATTTTTTATACAAAGGAGGGGGGACAAACTCCTGACTGAGTGCCACTTTTTCTATGGACAATGTTACGCTACTTTTTAATTCATTTTTTCATATTTTTAATTGTATAATTACAACTCTTGCATTGTATAAATTAGGCAAATTATCTGGGTGTGCTATGTACAAAAAGCAAAGACTTTATCACAAATAGTTTTTTAGCAAAATTGTTTGTGAGGAAAGTGCAGTTTTCTCTGGTAATTTTTACTGTACTCATTATTCCTATATATAGGTAATCTGGGAGGGGGGGATTTATGCTAGTGTATAGAGCAATCATTCAGATACAAAATGAAACAAAATTGAGCAGCCCACCTTAAAAATTGTCGGAGCTAGATGTCTTTGAAGAAAAAAGGGTATAGTTTTTGCGCATATCGCTTTTCTTACAGAAAACATGATCCTATTTTGCCATTCACTTTTTCATATTTTTCTTGCTACAATAACTTCTTTTTGCACTGCAGTAACTAGGTAATTCATCTGGGTGTGCTATGGATTAAAAATGAAGACTATTGCAAATAGTTTTTTTGGGGGAAAAGTGCAAAATTTTCTTGTACTGTAATTTATACTTATTATTCCACCTACATAAAGTTATTTTGGCGAGTTTTTTTGGTGAGTTTTTTATGTCAATGTATAGAGCAATAAATCATTCAGCTGCAAAATTAAACGAACCTGAGCAGTCTACCTTGAAAATTGTTGTAGCTACACCTCTGAACAAAAAAAAAGTATGGAGTTTTTTCAAGTATTATGTGGGTGACTGTCCCTTTTGTTATGGAAATTGTGAAGGTACTTTGTCATTCATTTTTTCATAATTTTCTTGCAATAACTAGTAATTTATCTGGGTGTGCTATGGATAAAAAAAAACTAAGATTTTATGGGCAATCATTCTGCTGCAAAATGAAACAAAATTAAGCAATTTACCTTGAAAATTGTCAGTTACGTGTCTTTGAAGAAAGAAAGGTATCAACATTTTTACGCCAACTGCTCAAGTCACTGCCACTTTCCACAGACTTGTTTATAAGGGTCATAAGCGAAAGGATTAAAATGGAGAAACTCACATCTTATCCACTGAACAAAGAAACGTAAAAACATTTTCACACCAACTGTTCGACTCACTGCCACTTCCCACAGACTTGTTTATAAGGGTCATAAGTGAAAGGGTTAAAAAGGAGAATGGAGAATCTCGCATCTCATCCACTGAAGCTCAAGACTGGTTGGTCAGTTCAGTAGGCATCCTCATAATATTCCAGTCCAGCTATACTTGGCTTGAGTTGCTGGCCCTGCAAAGGGAGAGAGGGGATGAAAGAGGAGGCAATATACTTTTCTGTTTAAAAGGACCTTTGGTGATTACACAAGCAACTGAGCAAGCACCACAGGTCACAAGGTGGTGGTCTGGGCCCTGCCCTCATTATCTGTGCTACTGATAAGTTCTCTGCAATTAAGTCTTGGAGGGTGACAAAGGGAACCATGGCCAAGCCTTTAGGGGTACACATGCCTCCTGAGTTTGGTAACAAGAGAGGTCTCCCCTCAATGCAACCAAGATGAGGAACCCACTCCTTTACCTCTTGGAATGGACAGAAACCTTTCTAACTATTAACCTCCCTCTAGTTCTGGCTAGGAAAGGGGTAAGGAGAATAGAGAGGGATGCCTGTCATGCCATTGAGCAAAGTGGCAAGAGTCATGGAGCAGTGCCCTGGGTAGTCTGTGTTCTTTTGGATGGGTACAGGAGGACCATCACTACATACATTTCCAGGATCCCAAGGGCTCTTAGCCTGTCACCAGAGGTACAAGTTCCATGGTCTGGAGCAGTGCAACTATCGTGGAACTCCTTTTCTTCACACCTGAGAAGGAAGTCCAAATTTGAAGAAAATTATAGCATTGCAGATATTTTTGTTTGAAGAGGCAGACTGTTATTCTCTCACTTCAATTATTACATGGCAATGTACACTATTATCCTCAAGTGTAAGGACGCTCTGCCAAAGCCGAGCTGGTAGTTCTCATCAAGACAGTAACTGTGTTACTATCTCCATGAGCTTGTTTACACAAGAGTCAGAAGGAAAGACTTGATTGCTGCCCAATCTATGAGCAACCCTAAGTATGTTGCTAAGATCCCCAGTTCTTGGCAAATGAGAGGATGCCATTTCAGTACCAGAGCATCAGCAGCTCGGAGGATGCCAGAACCAACCAACTGTCCAGGTGACACAATAAGCAAATGCCTTGTGAATAGGCCCATGCTGAAAACAAGGTGAACATGAAAGTGAACACCTTGGGGCTGTTGCCAGTTTGAAGCAGAGAACTTTGAATTGGTAGACAGTTCCATTGCAAAGTGAAGGTACGTCTGAGAGTTCTGATGGATGGATACTTGAGGTATGCATCCTTTAGGTCTGCTGAAGGCATGAAATCACTCTCTCTGATGAAGTCCAACTCTGAAGATGCAATTTCCATCCTGAAATAAACTTGTTCAGAGGGTTGAGGTTGATGGCCAATTTCCAGCTACTAGTTTCTTTCACCAGCAAAAGGCGATTGTAAAGTCCTAGAGGCTGGTCCTCTACAATGTCTAAAGTACCTTTCTCCATCATCTCCCCCATTCCACCAACAGGACTAGAGAACATATGCCTGGAAGAGCACTGGTGAGAGAGTAAGGGTTGGGCGACCATCCTTGCAGAGAATCTGGTAACCATTCCAAAGAAAAGCAATTACCCAAGGTTCCATCTTCTGTCCCTGCCACACTGCCCGATTACTTAACAGGCGTCCCCCTATTCATAGCAGCTGAGGAGGGGGAGGACTGCCAACCTCAACAACTTCCTCCTTTATTCTTCCCCTCCCCTCCTTTCCTAGCCATGGCTGAGGAAGGAGAGCAAAAGAACTGGGAAGGCTCCCCCTCCTTTCAAGAAGACGACGACTCGGCTACTGGTCTGGACTTAGGAGGAATAGGCTTCCTCCCCAAGCCAGGCCCTGAAAGCTTGGCTGCACCCAAAAGTTTAGCCACAGTCACCCTCAAAACCCTGGGATGTTGGAAGGTAACTGCCCAGTGGTTCAAACTCAATCCCACTGCTGGGCTGTTCTGAAGAGTAAGACTACTCTCCACCAAAATCTGCATCGAAAAAAAGAGAGGGGACCACATCTGGTCTCCTGATGACAAAGTCCATCAACATACTGTCATTCTGGCATGAGAAGAACGTTGGTGCCTTTCCTCCTGACACCAGCAACCTCCTGAATTCAGTCCTCTCAAACTGGGATGAGAAATCTGTAATGGCAAAGTTTGCTAGTAAGTTTAACCACAAGTCAAGCCACAAGGCAGCCTGGAAAGGGGCCATGGCAATGGACTCCATGGCCCGTGAATTTGAAGCCAAGAAGAAAGTACAGTATCTTGTCAGTTTCTGCAGGGGTAGGACGTCAAGTCAGTCAGCACACTGACAAGTCCAACTGTTGGGAGGGTAGTCTTGGAGTCTTCCAGGATGTAGAACCTCCCCTGGCATGTCAACAACAGGGGATGAAGCATGCCTTATATGCTGGATAGCAGGGAACTTTCTCACCCAGAGATCATACCATTAACCTGGCCCAAACCCCATGAGCAACAAATGAACACAGCAACCTGACTGACAGTCTCACTTTAGGAATGCAAATCAGGGTAAGCTCTATCAATGAAATCAGAGCCAGGTGTAGAGCCATAGAGCCATGAAAGCCCCCACCCTCCTAGATTATTACACTCACAAAAGCTGAGTGGTCCTGATCAGTTGACCAGGGGTCAGCCAAGCAAGCTGGAGATGCTGACTCAACCAGGTGTGTTTCTGAAGAAATGCAGTTCAGAGAGCTGGGAACAATCCTTGTATCCAAGATGGAGGGGGCCAGGACAGTGTACTGAAGGCATTTAGTGAGACCTATACTAGCCTGGCCAGCAGCTTATTGATCATCAACTGGTGTTCAAGTGTCATGGCCCTTCTGGACTTCCCTTTCCTTCCTCCTGCACAGGGTAGGTAAAGAAGAAGAGGAGGAAGTGGAAGGGCAGCTCTTGCTCCTCTTCCCCTTGCTCTCCTCAAACACTGGAAGACTGGTTGACACAATAAGCAACAACAGCAGCTTCAGCTGAAGAAAGTCCGGGAGCATCTCCATTGGAAGTGGCAGGAGCATCTCCATTGGAAGTGGCAGGAGCATCAGTGGTATAATCCTCCTTAGCCTTGGTCAAGAAAAGCAGCAGATGCATTCCCTAGATATTCAGAGAAAGCCACATCTGCAAGTATTCAACCAAAGATGAATGCAAACATGGAACTTCAAGTAATTTAGTAGAGGTAGATGGATGTAAGTGGGGTACACAGATTGAGGCCCTACTAGGCCCCACTGAGTCAGATGCACAGGTCAAGGCCTGAAAAACAAACTGATCGCATATGCTCTTCCTCTAGCTTTTGTTCCTTCTCCATGCCTTAGATCTGTAGTTGGAGAATCCTTGATTAGAGATCTGGAACATATTCATGAGTAAGTAGGCTTTGGAGCATGAAGCTTAACCCTTCTAAAACTCAAAGTGTGATAGTTATCTCTAAGTATTTTATCTCCTTTCCTTTCTAATTTGAAGTATTATTTTCCTGTCTGGTCTTCATGTGCTGACTCTCATCTCACACTCTTGGATAAAGTTATACCATCAGCCAAGGTTGCTTTACCAACTCTTAACCCTTTCAGATTCTAAAGATGTTTAGTCGTCATCCATTTATCAACCTCCTGAGATTTTGATGATGGCTACAGCTATTAAAAGATCATTTTTAATGAATTTGCCTAAAATCATAAAAGCATCATAGTGAAATTTGAATAAGGCACATATGAATACTCATTCTTGTCATGGAGACTAATATATATTTTATGATTTCAGGCAAATTTCGAAATTGTTTTATTGGGAAAACAATTTATCATATTTTAAACCATGTACACAGAAACTGGATATCTCTTTTCTCCAATTTGAGAATTTTTTTAATAGAATAACAAAAATGTCTTCATTACAACAAAATCTTACACAAGATGTAACTTTTTTTTTATTTTTTGACATTTCTTGACATATCTTGGTAAAGATCAACTCTTTAGCTTCAAAGTGACACCAAATTCATTACCATACATTACACAAAGCGACCACAGAAAATTATTGCTAAGCATTTTTGCTCAGATAGTGAAGGGCGAGTGTTCTGGCGCAGACAGATTTTGACCCTCCCAATGTCCTCACAGGGTCTATGTTGACCTGTGAAACAGAGGAAAGTGACTTCGTTATGTTTGTTGCATAAAAGGTATACTAGGTCAAATATCCTCTGCAGTCTTCTATACCTGACCTAGCTGTTTTTCCTCGCAACACTAGGCAGGCTGCTGCTGCAAACGCGTAGTGTGTCTTTTCTAGTTTCAGATTTAATACTGCTGAGTTTGCTAGGAATTCTGAATACAACTAAGCTGGAATAGTTTTCCTTGGGCAGTTGTAAAGTCTTCTGATCTCCAAATGCTTAAGCAAGGACAAATTTGTTCCCGCTTTCTGCTGAAGTCTCATGAATTCAGGTGTATCATTTTATTTTCTATTCCCTCTTAATTAATTATTTATCACCTCTTCCTTCAACTAGTTTATCTACACAGGCTGATTTACCTTTAGAGCCCTCTTTGTTTTATAATCTGCTAACTCTGTTCATAAGGGTTTCCAGCTGAAGATTTAAATTAAAAAGAAAGAGTATGGTTAGCTCCCTTCAACCCTTGTGCAACCTTTCCCCCTCCCCCAACCTAGATGGAGTAGTATGTGAAGAAGGTAGGTGAAGAAAAATAAGGGGGCAGGAAAAGAACTCAAAGTGTTTAGATGAGTTGCCACAGGAGTATTCCCTCCCAGCGAACACTTCAATTTCTTCCATCTACCAAACTTCTCCAACTGAAAGGGAGATCAATCAATACACTCCTTACAAGGGGAAAGGTGAGAACAAATCCCACCCCTACAGGAAACACATCACCTGTGTGGGTCAATGCCAGTAAGAGACATGAAGTACCTACAAAAATGCATGTCCCTCCCATTGTCTTTTTTCAAGTTTTTCTTAAGAGAAGCTAGACAAGAACACACACAAATCACAAATTATACAAGAAAACAGAATGCTCAGTTCAACAGTAGCCTGTACTCTATATCATTCCATCTGTCCATTTACCAACATAGGTTTTAGGTAAATGTGGCAATACACATAGTAGCTACCTAGTGACAGGCTGAAATCAGTGTGTTTGATATCACTGGCTTACTGTGTGATAAAGATTCACACCAGTTCTTCAGTAATGTATCTGAAAGTTCATTGTGTATATACAAAGAACCCTCACATTATTTAGATCGATTACATAACAACACAAGCACACAAATGACAAGCTTATGACAAAGTTTACTCAGATCAAACAAAAATGAACAATGTAGTTTAAATATAATGATTTTTATGATAAAATAAATTTTTTAGGTATTTACCATCTATTATTTGCTTTATCTGCAACAACTTGGTGCTGGTTCGACAAGTGTTAAAATTAAAGCAATCACTAACAAACGCTTCTGATAGTCACCCCCCCCCAATTTTGGAGGGTGGGTGTAAGACAGCGACTGCTTTGGTTGTTATTCTTCTCTTAATCTCTTAAGAGAGGAGGGAAGAAGGGATGTCAATAATAGAGATAAGTACCTAAAAAATCTATTTTATCATAAAAATCATTACTTACCCTGTATCATTTGCTAACTCAAAAAATGTGTGCTTGAGGAGGGTAGAGATTTCCCTATAACCAAATTATCGGATATTAGAAATAAACTTACTGTTGCTTACCTGATGAATAAAATCCCAGGGCCAGTGCTTGTCAGTTAAGGATCATCAGGTGAGGTCCACTACTGTAGGAGGTGGAAAGTGGACCCTGAATATAGCCATTAGTTGAGATAATGGCACGTTAGGCCTTTGTGCCTCAGGTCTACAGAGCTAATGGGAGCTGAAACCACAACTACACATGATCCCTAAAGAGTTACCACCTACCCGAGTTGCTGTGGCAACTTACCAGTTCTGGATAGCTTTCTGCAACATGGAGCAATGGCCCTGCAATGTAAGCCCAACATTATTTAATTACTCTAATGAACTTTGTTTGCCTTTACCTAAGGGAAACAAAGCAAATACAACTAAGCATAACACTGCAATCAAAACAAAAAGTAGACTATGATATTACCAAGTACGAACTCCAATACATATGGTTCCAACTTACCTAGGATCGAGCTCGATAGCGAGAAGCTATACCTGTTCATAACACATAAGGGGAAAACTCAAGAGAAATCTACCCTGACGAAACTATAAGTGCTAGTGTGTGGCAGTCTTTCTGCTGGATCTTGACAACCCTCAGGTAGTTAGCAGACAGCACCGAACGACACCTCCACTGCGTTGCCAAAACTAGACGGTCTAGTGAGAGGTGCTGATGAAAACTAACAGATATAGCTGCTGCTCTGATATCATGGGGTTTCACCTTCAACTGGGAACAACCTTCTGCATGGTGTGCTTCCAGGATTAAGGACTTAATACAGAAAGCCATGGCATTCTAGACATAGGAATTTCAGGATTCTTGACGGTACAAAATAGGTCCTAAATTGTTCCTTTAACAGTTTAAGATGGGACGTATAAATCCGCAGAACCCTAACAGGGCAAAAAATTAGCTCTCTTCCTCAGGCATTAGAGTTTCTACAGAGTTTTGACCGTGACATCATTCTCAGCACAAAAGGATGCCAAAAAAGATTGTTCTGCTCCAGTGTGTAAAAATCCTACTAATGATGATATAGTAAAACCCCCTATTCACTGGGGATGCGTACCACAAACCCCCGTGAATAGTTAAAATCTGTGAATAGTTAACACCCCCACTGAAAATGCTTATAACTGCCTATCTTGAAAGTTCAAATACCAAATGTATACCTTCAATTATTATCCTATTACTGTATTAATCTTTGAAATTACATTATTAATATTTCAATGAGATCTTAAGCATTTCACCCTTAAAAATATATACGTACGTACTTCTAACTGTTCCAGCCAATGAGAGAGAGAGAGAGAGAGAGAGAGAGAGAGAGAGAGAGAGAGAGAGAGAGAGAGAGAGAGAGAGAGAGAGAGAGAGAGAGAGAGAGAGAGAGAGAGAGAGAGAGAGAGAGAGAGAGAGTATCCTTCGTAGCTATTTTATTTGAACAAGTGGGCAACATACTATTTGACCACCAAGTGGGCAACATTTTCTACCATTCGAGGTCAATATATCAAGATAAATTGACAGTTACATTACACCGCCCCTCACTCCAAGCTTGGAGAGACTGGGAATTGATATGTTTTATTTTAAAATTTTATGTAATTTACTATAGAAATGCATAAATGTTATAATTATAGCATGGAAAATATGAAAAAATTAATAACAAAGTAACATCACGTTTATCTATACAACTACAGTATACAAAACAAATAAACATATGTTACATATGGCAAAAAATCTATCTCAGAGTGAGAGAAAGTGAGAGGAAATATTTAATCTAGATCAGGAGAGAGAGAGAGAGAGAGAGAGAGAGAGAGAGAGAGAGAGAGAGAGAGAGAGAGAGAGAGAGAGAGAGAGAGAGAGAGAGAGAGAGTCTGTCTTTCTATTAACCAATCTCCCTTTCTACCTATCTAGCTACTGTATATATATCTACCCATCTCTCAATTCTGAGTATCATTTGGCATGAGAGAGAGAGAGAGAGAGAGAGAGAGAGAGAGAGAGAGATTTTTCAGTATCCTTCGTAGCTATTTTATTTGAACAAGTGGGCAACATACTATTTGACCACCAAGTGGGCAACATTTTCTACCATTCGAGGTCAATATATCAAGATAAATTGACAGTTACATTACACCCCGCCCCTCACTCCAAGCTTCGGAGAAGACTGGGAATTGATATGTTTTATTTTAAAATTTTATGTAATTTACTATAGAAATGCATAAATGTTGTAATTATAGCATGGAAAATATGAAAAAAATTAATAACAAAGTAACATCACGTTTATCTATACAACTACAGTATACAAAACAAATAAACATATGTTACATATGCATAAAAAATCTATCTCAGAGTGAGAGAAAGTGAGAGGGAAATATGGAATACAAAGAACATAATCTAGATCAGTAGAGAGAGAGAGAGAGAGAGAGAGAGAGAGAGAGAGAGAGAGAGAGAGAGAGAGAGAGAGAGAGAGAGAGAGAGAGAGAGACAGACTCTTCAGCCAGGTGATAACCCCCCTTTTTTTTATGACAGTTACGCCTTTCCCCTAAGTCGGATACAGAAAAAGATTATGGATTGAACTAAAATCTTACTAATTCAATATATTTTCTTTAATGAATTGATATTTTGCTGTGTTTGCATTAATGTTAACATCTGAAAATTAGTAAATCATTTATTTATCATACAAAACAAATAAACATACATATTACATATGCATAAAAATTCTCTCATCTCAGAGAGAGAGAGAGAGAGAGAGAGAGAGAGAGAGAGAGAGAGAGAGAGAGAGAGAGAAAATTATTATTGTTATTATTTAATGTTAATATTTAATCTTATTAAACTTAATATTTGAAAAATAGTACTGTAAACCCTTACTTTACCATAAAATGCCTATCCACATACAGTACAGTATTTAGTCACGAAAACAATATGAAAATACTGAATATTGCTCTACCAAAAAATCTGCAAATGGGCGAGTTTTCCCACGAATAATTTATAGATAGGTTCCACAGAAAATTCCGCGGATTGCTGAGTCAGCAAATTGTGAGAACGCAAATCCGGGGGTTTACTGTATCACTTGTGATTCACTCACTCTTTTGACCAAAGCCAAGGCCACCAGAAAGTGTTTTCTAAGGAAGAGCCTTGAAAGAAGCCTCACTCAGAGGTTCAAAAGGAGGACTTGTGAGGTATAGACAACGTCTAGGTTCCATAAAAGAAGCATTAGCAAAACCTTAAGCATTCCAGCTGAAATGAGCGAATGGGTTCACATAAGTCAATCTCTTGAAATACCCAATCCAGAATGCCTTGATATATAAGCCAGCATGGATTTATAGCCTTGATGGAGGAAACAGACAAACCTTTGGTATCTCTCAAGAAGAATAGAACTTTATTATATTGTTAATGTTGGTGAGAAGACAGGAAATACACTCAGACTTACACCATGATCTATAAAGCTCCCACTGTATTGAACAAGAAATCAGTGGACTTTCCATTTTCCATTAGGAAAGAGTCCCAAGGCGACATAGCAAATTTTCTAGAGGTGAGAACCTTGTCGACAGTTTCCATGTGGTTAGACAAAGCACACTGGTATTTCTGTGAAGCTTCCCTGTCCCCGCCTGATGAAGCAGATTTGCCCATGGAGGTAACTGTCTGTGAACTTCCGACATTTCCAGAATGATTGGGAACCAATGCCTCCTCGGCCAACAAGGCTTGATTAGAATCATGGTGGTGTTCCTGGTAGCCCTCAACTCTTGAGCACCCCCTTCAACAGCAGAAACATGAGGAAGGCATACATTAATAGGTCTGTCCAATCTTGAACCATAGCATCAACTGCACAGTCTCTTGAGAGTCCAGAACTAGGGAAACACACAGCTGGAGACGATGATTCAGCTTCGTTGTGAAGATATCAATGAGGGGATGGCCAAACAATCTCCTAGTCGCCTCACAAACTAAAGATCAATCATGGTAGAGTACCTGTCCTGGGTGACTTAACATGTCCACCAAAACATTCAGTTAACCAGGCACATACTGGGGCAATGGACAGTATTCCTCTCCACTGTCCAGAGGCTAAATCCTTGGTGATGGCTACCAAGCTATCCAACTTCATGACCCCCTGCCTTCTTAGAGAAGTCAGAGAAGTCACGTCTGAGAAGACAGAAATTACTTTGTTGGACACCGCTCATCCAGGCCTTCAAGTTCCTTCTGGATAGCCAACAACTCCTTGCAGTTAATGTGAAGACTTGCTTCCACAGGCGACCACACCCCTGACGCAACTTGGTTCCTGAAAACCATAACCCCAACCCTCATCCGAGGCAACTAAATACAGTGAGAGGTCTGGGCTCAGGGACTCTAGGGACTTCCCTGCAAGAAGCACTACTATGGACATCCACCAACGAAGGTAAGGGATCAGTTCTTGGCTCCATGGCAACTACTTATGGTCTGGCAGTCTCTCTCTCCATGCAAGTGCCTCTCAAGTGCAACTGAAGAGGTATCATCCAAAGCCAAGTATCCGCAACCAGCTTCTCCAGATAGGACATGTGGCCTAAGAGATATAACCAGCATTAGCGGGCATGCTCCCTGAGGAGAATTCTCTCATGATTAATAACAGATAAACTACTCAAGCTTGCGTTCGAAAAACCTTGAAAAAACCAAATCAATCACCATGTCCAGGTAGGTCATTCTTTATGTAAGTTCCAGAGATGACTCAGTGACATTTATTAGTAAGTCTAGGCTTTTGCCAAGCCCAGTGCAAGCTCTCTTGCCCTCAGGCAATCCTTCCTGGACTTCGCAAAGATACAGAAGGGGGATAGAACCCTAGTGAGAACTTGGGGCATGGAACTCACCCCAAAACAAAGAGCTCAACATTGATGGGTCTTTCCTCCAAAAACAATGTGCAGGAACTTCCTTGAAAGTTGGTGAACATGGACATGAAAGTAGGCATCTTTTATGTCCGCTGTAAACATCTATGCATATTTCTCCATGGCGGCTAAAGACCCTGCAGGCTGACTTTATGGAAAAAAGGGGAACAGTTGGACAAAGATTGAGCCTGGGTATGTCTAGGACTGGCCTCCAACCTCCCATGGCCTTTGGAATAGCCTGTTGTAAAAAGCAGGGCAAAGTAGTTGCATTAAATCAGGAAGGTGGAAATAAGTAGGAATATTTTAAGAGTATTAATAAATATTCTCGTGGTTTAAGAAGAATATAGTCATACCCTGAACTTATGTGAGGTTAGGTCCCAGAACCCCTCGTGCAAGGCGAATTTTCGCGAAAGTTTGTTATGGTCTCTAAAAAATGTTAATAAATGCTTATTTGTAGAGCTTAAACACTAAATATGACCTTAATCATGCTCCCAAATTATTAAGCTAACTTTTAAATGAAAAAAAAAGTTACTGTAATTTTATTTAAAAGTTAGCTTAATACATTACCCTTAAAAAAATAAATAAATGGTTGACATAAAAATAGAGAGTTGGAAGAGAGTTTCTGTCTCTCTCTCCTTCTGATCGATCTATTTTTAGAAGTCTTCTCAACCTCTTTTTAGTAACTTCTTTATTCCATGTCTCTTTCTCTTTGTTCTGAAATGCTTTTTCATGAACAATGAAGTGTTTTTTTATTTGAACTAATACAACTCTTAGTTATTATGTCTTTGTTTTAGAACGTATTTGCCACACTAGCGCATTTACACTTCATAGATGGTTCAGGTAAAATTAGATCAATTTAAACTATCTACTGTACAGGTAGAGACGTACAGAGAAATAATAAGTTGTAAAAATGTGTGAGCACTAACTATGAGAGAGAGAGAGAGAGAGAGAGAGAGAGAGAGAGAGAGAGAGAGAGAGAGAGAGAATCACCCTTACTTGAAATATCAAGTTAAATTATTTCTGAATTATTACGGGAGAGAGAGAGAGAGAGAGAGAGAGAGAGAGAGAGAGAGAGAGAGAGAGAGAGAGAGAGAGAGAGAGATTATTCTTACGTTAGATATCAAAAGATGGAAATTCAGTATTAAACTAACTTTTAAATGAAATTAAAGTTACTGTAATTTCATTTAAAAGTTAGCTTAATAAATTACCCTTACAAAATGAAATAAATGTTTGACGTAAGAATATAGGAGAGTGTAGAGAGTAGTATACTATTTCTCTCCCCCTCATTCCACCGATCTCTTTTTAGAAGTCTTCTCAACCTTGTTTTTAAAAACTTTATTCTGTCTCTTTCTCTTTGTTTTGAAATGCTCTATGTTTTAGAATGGCGCATTTATAGTTTGTAGATGGTACATGTAAAATTAGACCAATTTAAAATTATCTACTGTACACTACAGAGAAACAGTAATACAGTAAACCCCTGTATTCGCGTTCTCATGATTCATGGACTAACGCACTCACTGGTTTCTCTGTAGAACATATCTAGCCATTATTCGCGGAAAATTCGCCCATTCGCGGTATTTTTCACTAAGAAATATTCACTAATTACTGTATTTTCATAAAATTTTCATGAATAAATGCACTTTTTGTGATAAAACTTATTAAAATAATCAGGTATAAGCATTTTTACAGGTTTTTTCTTGTGTTTAAACTATCAAAATGGGCAGTTATAAGTGATTTTTGCTATTTGCGGGGGGGGGGGGGTTGTACGCACCCCCCGTGAATACGGGGGTTCACTGTATGTAGGCTGCACTAACTATGATTGAGAGAGAGAGAGAGAGAGAGAGAGAGAGAGAGAGAGAGAGAGAGAGAGAGAGAGAGAGAGAGAGAGAGAATTACGTAAGAAACCTTTGACCCGCTAATCAGCAACACGCCCCCATCTTGTCATGATCAAGTGACATGTCTGACAGCTTTGCCTTTGAGCTTCTTCTCAAAAGATAAGGGAAAGATATTTGTTTAAAATACGTATCATACGAATTTTGTAATAACATTACGGTTATATTATTATTATTATTATATATTATTTGAAAATTAGTACTTATTACAGTAAACCCCATGTATTCGCAGGGGATGCGTACCAGAGCCCCCCAACCCCCATGCAAATAGCTAAAAACACTTAGAACTGCCTATTTTGATAGTTCAAACACAAAACAAACTAAAAATGCTTATACAGGCAGTCCTCGGTTATCGGTGGGGGTTCTGTTCTGGGGGTGTGATGATAACCGAAAATCGCTGCTAAGCGAAGATCGGCAATTTCTGTTGCCTTTTTGACCATTTTCGGGGCTTATTGGCGCCAAAAAGCGCCGATTTTCGGTTATTGACGCCTCTGTTAGATATGTATCGGCGCCAATAAGCGGGAATCAGCTATTTTCGGCACCGAAAATTGCTGATTTTCGTCGCTAGACAAGCGCCATAAAACCGGATCGCCATTAACCGGGGACTGCCTGTACAGGTATTATCTCACTTACCATAGGGTTAGGTTTAAAAAAAAAAAAAAAAAAAAAAAAAAAAAAAAAAAAAAAAAAAAAAAAAAAAAAAAACCATCTGTTGGAAAAAACTTAAGAAATACCAAAACATATTTCCAACATAGCCTAGCCTACACTTGGGTATTTGGTACCATGTACTGTATACATATATGGCAGCCTAGCCTACACTATAAAGTATACTCTTTCCATACATGGTATACTGTAGTAATTATTAATATCAGCTAATTCTGGAGTTTCATGAAAAGTGAATTATGATAATTCAATACAAAGAGAAATTGAATAACAAACAAGAATTAGCTTAGCCTACACTATGGTATATTGTATACAAACACGGTAGCATAGCCTACATTTTGTACTCTATTCTATATTCGCATGTCGTATTATACAAATGTCAACATAACGAATATGCATCTTTTCCATGGATCTTTTAAAATGTTATGCCTTAATTCACTGTATCCAATAATATTGTATATATTCTTATATTGCTTTTGTTAATAAAAATTGCGATCATAGCGATCATCAATGTTTTGGTTTGGAAATGTTTATGCAGTGTTTATTTCGCCGCATTTAACTCAGTTCAGAGTGCTTTTCTTGCTTCTAGTTAGTGTAAATGAATGTCCAGAGTCTAGATACTTTATTTATAAGGGACAAGGTTATTTCTCGTCATACGAAGTGTTTTTAAGTTGAAATATAACTAAAATACGTCTCGTTGTGAAATTAATTTACCTATTATTTTCGTTAATAGATGACGATTAATGATGGCTGTTTGGGGGCATTTGTTTTGTGTAAAAAAATTCAAGATTCCGTTCGCTACTTTCACTTGATTTCATCATAAGATGAGCTTTACGTATTTATTGTTTGTCGGCGTAAAATGACAGTAATGTGTTCTTTCATGCCCCGTAGTTTTGATTAAAATACTCTCTCCAATTTTAATTACTATCGAGTTTCATCCATGTTGCCAATGCACAATAATTTACAGTATAGTCATTAGCAGCCTGAACATTGTTTTCTCAGCTTCAGCTACAACTTGCAGCTTAAATTTAGCAGTATATCTCCTTGAGGATTTTTTATTCATACCGAATAAGGGTATAATGTAAAAATATATCAGTCCTATTCATCTTAATGTCATTTGCGCCATAACCTATGGTAATTGTTTATTACCATACTAGGTAAAACGGCTGTTGTTATCCGATTCGGTTATAAGCAAAAAAAAAAACAGTTTCTTGGTTGTTTATGGCTGTATGCATTTACGCAAGAGTATAACATTATTAACAATATTTTTATCATTCTTTTACTTTTTTAACTAGAAGATGGAAAAAAAAAAAAATCGTTTGTTAGAAAAAACGTAAGAAATACCAAAACGTATCTCCAACATAGCCTAGCCTACACTAGGGTATTCGGTACCATGTGTAAATATATGGTAGCTTAGCCTACACTATAAAGTATACCTATACTGTACATACATGGTATAGTAAATTAGTAATTATTAACATTAGCTAATTCTGGAGGTTCATGCAAAGTGACTTATGATAATTCAGTGCAAAGAGAAATTGAATAGCAAGAATTAGCTTAGCCTACACTATGGTACACTATATGCATATACGGTAGCTTAGCCTACATTATACTGTACTCTATTCACATATCGTATTATACAAACGTTGACATAACGAATATGCATCTTTGAAAATGCTATGCCTTAATTCACTGTATCCAACAATACTGTATACAGTATATTCTTATGTTGCTTTTGTATTATAAATTGCGGTAATAGCGATCAACATTTTGGTTTGGAAATTGCTTGCGCAGCGTTTATTTCGCCGTATTTAATTCAGTTCAGAGCGCTTTTCTTGCTTCTAGTTAGCGTAAATGAATCTCTAGATGCTTTATTTATTTTTTGTTATACCAAGTGTTTTTAAGTCAAAATACAACTAAAATACGTCTCGTTGTGAATTAATTAATTTATTTTTTCATTAATAGATGATGATGGCCATTTGGGGACGTTTCTTTTGTGTAAAAAAAATTCAAGATTCCATTCGCTATTTTTACTTGATTTCATCATAATACGAGCTTTACGTATTTATCATTTATCGGCGTTAAAATAACAGTAATGTGTTTTTCATGCTCAGTAGTTTTGATTAAAATACTTTCTCTCCAATTTTAATTACGATCGAGTTTCATCCATGTTGCCAATGCACAATAATTAAGGGTATAGTCAGTAGCTTGAACATTGTTTTCTCAGCTTCAGCTACAACTTGCAGCTTACATTTAGCAGTATATTTCCTTAACGATCTTTTATCCATACTGAATAAGGGTATAATGTAAAAATATATCAGTCCTATTCTACTTAACGTCATTTGTGCTATAAGCTACGGTAACTGTTTATTACCGTACGATGGTTGAAATACCAGGTAAACGGCTGTTGTTATCAGATTCGGTTATAAGCAAAACAAAAGATTTTCGGTCGGTTGTTTATGGCTGTATGCACTTACGCAAGAGTATAACGTTACTAACAATACTTTTATAATTTTCTTTTACTTTTTTAACTAGAAGATGGGATAATGAGATGGAGGAAAAGTTCTGTATCATAATTTGGTCTCTCTCACTGCCTGATTAAGCTGCTGCCTGCACCTGCGCGAAATTTAAAAATATTTTATAAACAATATTGTTTATCGGTATTAATTGCTTACTCCATTGCAAAATCGAATTATCGTACGGTGAGTTATCATAACTCGAGCATTACCTGAGTATTTTAATAGTTTTATCACAATAAGTGCATTTAGTCATGAAAATGAGATGAAAATGCAGTAATTAGTGAATATTTCTCAGTGGAAAATACCGCGAATGGGTGAATTTTCTGCGAATAATGGGTAGATACGTTCCACAGAGAAATCCGTGAATACAATAAACCCCCCGATTCGCGTTCTCATGGTTCGGGGATTCACGCATTCGCGGGTTTCTCTGTGGAACATATCTAGCCATCATTCGTGGAAAATTCGCCCATTCGTGGTATTTTTCACTGAGAAATATTCACTAATTACTGTATTTTCATATAATTTTCATGAATAAATGCACTTTTTGTGATAAAACTATTAAAATACTCAGGTATAAGCATTTTTACAGGGTTTTTCTTGGTTTAAGCTATCAAAATGGGCAGTTCTAAATGTTTTTAGAGGGGTTTTTAGCATTCGCGGATTTGACCTATTCGCGGGGTGTATGGGACGCATCCCCCGCGAATACGGGGGTTCACTGTACGTGAGTCCACGAATCGTGAGATCGGCAATACGGGGGGTTTACTGTACTTTTAATAATTAATGTTATTCAATTTACCCATTAAAGCTTTAAAACTTATAAATTACATAAAAAATTAAACACTTTTGCAGGGTTTCTTAGTATTCGCAAATGCTTGCGTGTCTGTGAAAAACTTGTGTATGACAATTAGTTAGGTTCCAATGAAAAGTTCGTGTGTCTCTGAATTTGAGCAACTCGAATCGCACAAGTTCGTGGTATTACTGTATACAGTAGTTAATCATGAGAACATGGGATAATCAGGGAAGGATTAACCCTTAATGGACGGGAATCCTCATGTGAGTATCTATAATAGGTTTTGGGTGATGGACGGGAATCCTCATTTGAGTATTAATATTATGTGCCATACGATTTTGCTCTATCCAGCATGAAAGAGCTTCCATCACTTCAATGGTCCATAAATGATTGGAGGCAACTTTAGACTCTGCTCAGCTCAGTCAATGGGCATCTCAGGGAGATCAATATTGTTCTTTACTGTACTTGATGGGGGGATGTCTTGCTCCTCTCTCTCCCATGACGTCTTTTTATTTATTTGCTCATAAATATACCTAAAGACCGCTGTTGGTTTTAGTTCTTATCTTTTATGATATGATGTCAGTTATAATTATAATTTTGCAAAGAAAAGTGCAAAGAAATATCAGAAACGACATGTATACCTCCAAAAAAGTTACTGCATCTCACCATCTCAGTAAATTTATGTAAATATTTTACAAATATACTCAGAATTTGTTAATGATTTTAGTTCTTATCTGTTATGATACTGTGTGAGCTGTAATTATAATTTTACAAAATAAAATCAAATAAATTATTAGAAAAACGTATAACTTGGTAAAATTTACCTGTTTTGTAAAAAGAGGTCCCACACAGTGTTGTAAATAGTCACCTTCAACTTCCCGTGGAAGGTAGAGAACGTGTTTTAGAATTTTTTTCCTTACACCATGTAAATTTATATATCTTCTGCTCTCCATTGATGTGTTTTTTTCTTAAATTGGCCAACCTTAAAGTTTGCCTGGTCAGGGGTGTGCATGATATATTATAATTAACCCATCCCTTAAGGGTTAAAGGAACAGGTTCTTCTTGTTCTTTTCTTCTTTGCAAAAATTCTTACAAGCAGAATTGGCACAAAGAGCAAAATTTGAATGTAAATATCAACAAAAATTATGCCCTACATATCAAAAACCAACTTACGAATAAATCAAGATACAAAATGGCCGTTAGGAACGTAACTCTCTCACAAGTAGAGTAGCGTCTGTATTTTAGTTTTCCCCATCTCAGCAGCTATAGACATGGATAGCTTGTCGTTTATTATCTTCCCACAGGGATGAGCTGAAACCAATGGCTATCTGCTCAGGAGAGAGACTGAAGGAATTAGCAGAAAGCATAAGCTGCTCTCCCATTGAACTTTGAGGTTGCTAGTGACATGAGACAGTTCACCCTATCGCATCAAGAAATGACTTGTCCATGGAAGCAAATAACCCTTAGGGCTTATTAAAGAGCATTCAGCATGATTCACTAAAGGACATAGCTTCGATGGTGTCAGCCAAACTTTCATGTATACCCTCGGCCTCTTGCGTCGAGAAATGCAACTTAGCAGAAGCATTGCGCCTCTCTTGGCTGGAAAAACATGGAAAAAAAAAGCTGGATCAGGAGATAGGGGAAACATCTCCTGTTCAATACACCATAGTCTTCCTAGCAGGCAGCAAGGGAGACAAGAGAGAGGACTTTTAAGAGGAGATTCTTGTACGCAAAACATTTGCGATTGAGTAAAATTTCCCAAGTACAAAACTGATAGCTTAAAGAGAGAACTGCTTAGACAGATATCCGTCTAAGCACTACTGAACCAATTCCTTGAAACTGAGGGGACAGATCTAAATGCTTCTCTTGCTGTATAGGAGGCAAAGGAGAATGCTGTCAGGAAGAGCTAAGTCTATAAGAGTCCTCTCCATCAATGACAAAAGTAGCCCCAAAACCAGACAGTTTCACAAGACCAAGTGCTAACGTTCTCATAATCCATCTACCAGAAAGTTGACAGCTCTCTCACTGTGTGGACTCACAGATGCCTTGTGCGGACTCACTGACGCCTCGTGTGGACTCGCTGATGGCCGTTTGGACTTGTCGACGTATGTGTGAACTCGCTAAGCCAATGCAGACTCGCTAACGCTCATGTGGACGCACTGGTGCCAGTGTGGACTTGCTGATGCCTGTACAAACTCACTGATGCCTTCCATGGACCTGATCGCCTAGCAGAAACCAATGGACTAACGGGCAAATGTACATATTTAGCATGCTTAGCCTAAGCTTGAAAGGCAGTCCATAAAAGCCACAAAAGCCTGGACACAGACATGACAGTGGCCTTGTCAAAAACAAAACTTGGATAATCAGGCATCGAATTTAACAACTGGCGCAAACATTTACCACTTGACTGCCTGCCTGCAGACTCATGGCTCCTAGCGACGGCTGCAGGCACAACAGCAGCACTCACTATGGATCGTGATCAGCTACCTGGCTCAGATGAATCGCTAAAATAACCATGGGAAAATGGGGTTAAACACAAGATCTAGACCTACCATAAAACACAAAGATCTAGACCTACTGAAGATACAGATCTACCATACCTCTCTTTATGTGACCACAATCTAATTCTGTCCATGGAGGATCAAGAAACAAAGGCAGGAGACAGAGGGCACAGTCCTTGAACATCCCGGGATGTTAGTCTTCGTCTGGAAACCCCTGGACTACCAGGCCTGTTGGCAGGGGTGCCAAGGTGACAGGCAAAGCTGTGTCCACAGAGTGGCCAGAGGTACAAAGGGATATGTTCATGCCAATGCACGAGATACATTTGATGCGAAAAGCCTCAAATTTTCACACACAAATTCAATTCTAGATTCAGCCAAGTCAATATCTGATTGCATCAAAACCAACCTGAGCTGACATTTTGGGTGTAGAAGGTCTATATCCATTAGAGAAGAATCTATGGACTTTATCTTCTTGACCAGGAGTTAATTCTGAAGAAGTCCTAGATTCAAGACTAGCTGTATCTTTACTCTCTTTCCAAGTCCATCACTGGTCTATCTTTGTCTCTTCTAATTCGGCAATTTATCATCTTCTCTATCTGTTCAAAAGGCCAATCCTTGTAATGATCACAACAGTTTTCTGAATTACAATTCACCCCTCAATGATCAATGCATATTTCATGAGTATCCTACTTCAATTAACCCAGTCTGGTCTTACAACCACTTACCTTACAAAATCTAACAGATTTCGATAGGAAAAACTGTAAGAAGAACCTATACATTATTGCCAAATACAAACCACTATCCAAACAATCTAATTCGTTACCCAAGAAAAACAAACCCAAATTCAAAACACTTATCTACACAACTGCCTAGTTTCATTGACAAGAGAAGAATGACAACCAAAGCAATTGCTGTCTTACTCTGACCCTCCAAAGAGTAGGGGTAAATATCGGGAGTGTTGAATAACGACTGTTTCAATTTTAAAACTTGTTGAACCTGCGCCAAGTAGTCGCAGCTAAAGCAAATGATACAGGGTAAGTTTCACCTCCAAAAAATTTTTATCTCATTGTGAGTAAATAAAAAGATATCTGGCTAGGCGAGTGACAATAAAAGGCGTTACAGTGAACCCCCGTATTTGTGGGGGATGCGTCCCACACACCCCGGTGAATAGCTAAAATCTGCGAATACTTAAAACCCCTCTAAAAACACTTTAAACTGCCCATTTTGATAGTTTAAATACAAGGAAAACCCTGTAAAAATGCTTGTACCTGAGTATTTTAATAGTTTTATCACAAAAAGTGCATTTATTCATGAAAATTATATGAAAATACAGTAATTAGTGAATATTTCTCAGTGAAAAATACCGCGAATGGGTAAATTTTCCGCAAATAATGGATAGATATGTTCCATAGAGAAACTCGCGAATGCGTGAGTCCGCGAATCGTGCGAATGCGAATACGGGGGGTTTACTGTATAATAATTCCTTGTACTTAAATTACAAGAGTAGGTTAATATTCGAAATAGCACCAAATATTGTTGTCTTCGAGGTTGTCTGGGGCTGGAAGGTGGGATCAGTTATTATGTGTAAAGCATGATGGCAATGATATTGTGGTTTTCTTTTCAAAATGTTCTGCAAATGTATGTTGAGGTGTCACTGAAAAACTTGACAATTAGCACAGAAAATTTCATTAGAACTAGGGATGAAGAACACCACAATGAAATTCTGAAGTTCCACAAGCTGGGAATCTCTGGGAGCTGTTGGCACATTGGCAGACACAGCCACCAAGTCAGGTAACAACCAGGGATAAAAAACTGTATGGTCATGTGCCAACCTATATTCATGAGCCATTATACCAAAGCCACCTGATAGTTTTTTTTTTTTTTCTACAGTGGAATGATGTGTTAGGGAATTCAAGTGATGAACATAAAAGTAATGGGTTTGTGGTAAAACAAATTTACTGCAAATGAGAAACTTGCAGAAAGGACTGGTGTCCAGAGGGTGGAAAACCTCAGAAAAAATGAAATAATTTGAACAGCAAGTTTGAGGAACAGTACATAATGAGAACAGCAAATTTAGAACTGCTGCACAAAGCAGACCTCAGGGGAGGGAACGAGGGGTGGAAAATCATGGAGAGAAAGCAAAGAGATAGGCAAGATTGAAATTCAGCAGAAAGTGTTCAAGTGAGATGACTATGGAGATGAGAGAACCAATTCAAGTCTTAATAAATACAGGGAAAATATGATGTAATGATGATAACTCTTTGTTGTTCCATGAATAGAAAAAAATATGGGGATCAATTTTGCAAAATTTAAGAATACAATGAAAATGTTGTGAATGTGTGTACTTAAGACATGTAGAATATAAGACTTTGTACACACACTTCATACTCAACATAACTAAGAGTGTGTTAAATAGTGATGTCACTAAAAAAAAAAAGTAATTTGTCACCATGAGATAAAATAAAAATGAATAAAACAAGTTTGATGAAAATAATTCCATGAAATATTAACCTTTTAGAGAATAATATGACATGCTACCATTCCAAAAGAGTGTAAATTGCAAACCACACTGCTGGGTATTACATTTAACTTATTACATTTAACTTGTTTTCACAAAATACAACACTAAAATCAAGGCCTTCGAACATCAACAAAATCTTGGAATTTTTACGTTCAATAATTAATTTTAAAAAACTTGCATTACAAGGCCAATGACTGTAGTTCATATAAATATGTTTGCTGACCCATGTAGCTACAAAAGAAAAAGGCATAACATAAAGCTTTTTAAAATAATCTCAAATTCATGCTTTCTTGGCCAAGCATGAGAAATGAACAAGACATTAGTATTTCAAGTCAGTGTAACTCTGCTATTGAAATAAAATATGAATTACCAAAGTTATCTACACAAAAAAGAAACAAAATATAAATTCTTCTGTAAAAAATATACTGTACTCTATAATTTTTTAGTTAATGTTCATTTGAATAAAAGTTCCTTGAACAAAACATTTTTATACAGAAGTGTAATTATGCACATGAATTCTATTTAAGGCTTGGTTATAAAAATCTACCATTCAAATACTAAAAACTCAAGGATAACAATATCCTTCAAAATAGGATCACAACACCAACCTCGAGTTCCAACCATATGCTTGATGTGCTTTTTAGTGAAAGTGATAGTGGTATGTGTATGGGAAGTGGAGACTGAGCTGGATTTTTCTGATTCAAATGCATCAACTTGTTACTTTGCAGTAGATAAACCTGTAAAGAATGAAAGTAAAGAAAAAAAATAATACATTATTCATAAAAATGAACAACTGGTACATGAACATATGCTTTATACTGAAATATGCAAATTCAAAATGTCTGTTCTTCAAAATACATCCATCAGTGTCTTTTCCTGTAATTATCTGGTTCTTCCCTATAATTATACAGTATTTATAAACATACCATGAACATGATTGAGGCATTGCTTTATACAATAACTCAATTTTACCAGTGATAAAATTTCCATAAAGCATGTCTTTACCAAGTATAGTATTGCAATTCCAAAAAGGCTTTTCATTTTTCAATAACAGGGTTTTTTTTTTTATTAGTAATCATAATACTAGCTTCTGAGGAAACAATCTGATCCAAATTCATATCTAAAAGCCAATATTCTCAACAGGAAGTATTAAAAGCCTAAAACACATAACTAAACCATCAACTTGGCATTTGACACGGTCAATAGCATCAGAACACACACTCAAGTGTAACTGACAGACCATTTGATCAACAAGTGACCCTAACCATTCCCAGAGGAGAGATGATGATGATGATGATGATGATGATGATGATGATGATTACTTTTGTTATCATGTACCTTTGCAGACCATCAAGTTAAAATTCAGTTGTTTAAAAATTTAATAATTAGATAAAAATGAAGTCAGACAAAATTTCCATAACTGATTTGATTTTAAACCTGACAATGCTGAACCCGTTATAGTATAGTAAATTCCAGTGAATGCTTTATTACAGTAAGTACAATGAAAAAGTTAGCCGGCAAGCACTAAAGTAATCTTTGGTGAAAGACCTATTAACAAAGTTAGTTACATTAAAAAAATAAACAGACCACTGGATTAAGCCGCTTCAGGCTGGCCTGACTATCTTGAATCAATTTCTGGTAAAGAAATGTTGATGATGGTCTTTCACTAGGAGTGCCTGTCACAGTTAAAGTTGCCCTATCATCTTTTAGATACAGGGTACTACATGATGAATATTGGTTTCCAGATATGAATATACAGTATACCCAACTGCTCTTTCCCAAAAGCCAAGTGTCAAAGAATATAATACAGTACAACTGAACACAAAATAATTTTATGGAGATTAGGAGTAATCTTCAAGAACTTTTTGACTGAAAAATATATACATGTATTGCTAAACACTTCCATGAATAAGGTATAATGAAAGTTTCATAATAAATATCAGTAACCAACTTAAGTTTACCAGGACACTGAATTTCAACACTTTAGAAAATCAATACCACACTGATCAATATGATCACCTGAGACAGTATTTCTAGAAATGAATCTGTAGGAAATGCCTGAAAAAGTATACAAAATTTAGCAGTTCCCTTTAGAAGAACTAGATCCATAGATGATTTTATTCTAGAGTTGCTCTATACTGAAATCCAACTAGCCAACATTCACAACCTGTTACACACTTTGTATGTACACAAGTCAAATTTGGTAACTATGGTATAAAGCTTCAAGAAATATTAGCATATGGATGGCCAAACCCCCTAGCAACAGCAGCTGTTGCTATTGCCATTATAATGGTTAAACCAATTCAGATTATTGCAGTATTAAACTGATAATCAGACCCAAACCATTCAATGACATTTAGTTTTAAAAACGAAAAATACACAAATTATCTGATATACAGTAGTAAAAAGTTTCCTTAAAGTTTACTTTGACAGTTTTGTTTCCAAAGAGTAATTTCATCCAAAAAACCTGGTTACTCTCTAAATGGTGTTTTAGAATTACAATTGAATGACTTTTCATATAGTAAAAAAGTCATACAACAATATTCAATACCTACAAGTAAAAATTTCATTTTGAGTTCAATACAAACAAAGAAAACAAAGATAGAAAATTATTCAACTTAAGACATGAACTCATTACTTTGCTCATTACTCCATAAAATAAAAATTTTATGAAGCTTGTGAGATTCTATTTTCAACTTTGATTTTAACAACTTAAAACCCCACCAATAATCATTACAGTTTTCCTATAAACATATAATTGTCTGAAATTATTAAAATTACCACAACCTGCAAAACAAAAACCTAGTAATATACCTATTAAGTACAATATTAAACTATATAAAGCCCACAAATACAGTCCTACTATTACATTCAATACAGTAGTCCTTTATACCTTTAGAAATTCAAAGAATAAAACCTTAACATCCTGTCCACAAATATAAAGAAATATAATAGCTAACTCAGCCTTACAAGAAATTTATGGAAGGAACAAAACAATTATCTTTTTAGTACCTCATAAAATGAGCACTGTAAACAGTACTGAAAAGGGCAAATCACCAAATTCTAAAACTAAAAAGATTAATTTACACATTGACTTTACACTGGAACCTGTCCTGATAAAATGTTGTTGCTTACAAAAACGGTATTCTACCTCTTAAAAAATGAAGGGATGGGTGGGAAGGGGGGACAAGATGTTTCTGTTCAGGGAAAATCAGATGTAGAACAGGTATAATGTCACTAGCATTACCTGATGGAAAATACTAAGATTATGCATCTTCAGTACATTCACAATTAATTAATCTCAAGAAGACACTAAAGTTCAATCAACTGAATGATCAAGACTGTAACTCATCTGTAAGACTTTCCTCATCACATTTCCTTCCAATACTTTTAACATGTGAGAACATGGAATTCAGATACATACATGCATTTCTTACATATTACAATACAGGCTAGTGTAATGCAAATATTACAAAACTGAATTATGATAAAATACAAAAATATAATTCTTGATTTCTTTTACTAATAATCTAATACCTAATTCATATCATGATACAGGTGACACAAGCTACATTTCTATCTGCAACATGACAAATCATATTGCATATGAAGTAAATTCTTTAAGAATTCAAGTACAGTACTAAAAACTATGAAATAACACATCAAATTAAACGGGATAGGATGGCAAGTTAAAGAAGTCCAGGACAGGGTCACTCCCAATCATAAATGGGGATAAAATCAACTATCATCTGCAAGCAAGTTATGGATGCAGCAGTGTTATGTCATTCATGTAGCAGTGTTTTCAGCCATAAAAAACCTATAAAATATGTTGTACTAAGTGAGCGTGGGATATCTCTGCTTTACTGTTGTTAGGCTAAATATTTGCATGATTGTGTACTTAATAGTACCTTATCACCTACAGATTATCTACAGAGTTTGATGCCCGAGACACTTTTTAACTCCCTTGGACCATTCCAGTATTCTTCTTTGGGAGTCTTGTAATTTTGGAATTTTTTTTTTTAATAATTTAAGGCTAGTACTTGTAGCTACTTCTAAAATTCTTTTAATTTTTAAGCAGAAACAGGAATTTTTATTTTCTAATACACTTTTACAAAATTACTTCATGATGGAATTTGTTTCTAAAGTTTTAAACTCACATCAATTTTTCCTCTCATCTGCTTTTCATTCGCTACATGCAACAATTATTATTAAAAGACTAAAATAATGGCATTTTCATCTGCATTTGTTCTACATATTTATGCAGTTATTTTCAGGCAATTTAATTTGACTGTACTTAAACAATAAAGGCTTTGTTGTCTTCAATTCTCAATTATATATATCTCATTCTTCATTTGTTCTACTCTACATGGAATGATTCTATACTGCCAATAATTGACATGAATATCACCTGAAGCTACTTTTCATTCATAATACTGCACTAGTTTTTATTTAGAGAATTCAGAAGAATAAACTCCAGTTTAACTTCTGACATCAGTTTTCATGTTTTTCATTTAATAAATTTGAAGAATTTACCTCTGGAGTTTGTTAACAGTCTATCTAAAATGAAACATGTTGACATACTGAAGTTTATAAATACTGTATGGGATCCAATCCTTGTGTCTTCATTTCTTCAATATGTTTGTTAAACAATTACAGTATTAGAAATCTATCAATTTCTTCAATATGTTTGTGAAACAATAATTACAAGTAATTTTCTTAGATACAGTATTGCTTTTTTTCTACTTATTAGCTCATCTACTCAATTCATCACAGTACAGAGTATTTCCTTTGGATTCATGAAAATACAAAGCCATGGGTTAATTTAGAGCACTCCATGGTACTCTAAATTATGTGATGCCAAAAGCAACCCACCGCACAACATTCATACTTGATTTTACCACATTTAGCGTGTTTTCTAACTTAAAAATTTTAGGCTTGAGGTAGGGCAACTCAATATTGTTTAGTTACAAACAACTAAATGTAATCTACTGAAGAAGCTCTTGTGGTTCTTCAATCTCTACACTTAAAACATATACTCATTAATGACTAGCCTACTTGGAGGTGCAACTGAATGCCTGACAACACAACATTTTAAAAAAAAACTGATTTTTTTAATGACGTAAATCTAGAGGCTACAGATGGTATCACAGTATTATTATTATTATTGAAACAATAATAAGGTTTCCGCAGTACCCTCCACTTTTAATCATGTCATAACTTTTCCGAGTCCAATCTAGCTAAAATGTCAAGTAGCAGCTTGCTGCTCTGTACCAATTACAATCCTATTATAAAATAATATACATTAACACCTCTCTTACCAGACTGATTATAGCCCTAAGGGTTACTGAATACTGGAAAACTTAACTTTACAAAGAAATAGGCATTAGGCAAAAAAATGTCACACCAAATAGTTCAATTAACAATAACTGTAACGAGCAAACTGTCGATGTAAAAAATCCAGCAAAGTATGCAAAATAAAGAATTTTAGAGCAAAAAATGATTAATAGAGCACTGTACTCTGTTCCAGGGTGCATACCAAACTCATGATCAAGCTACAGGCATTGTAACCAATACTACTGCAAGAAGAGTCCAATTTAGTGTATCTACACCTCCCTCTACCATCCAGAAATTCTCATAGCCAATATCAGCCCAACATTCAACTCATCCCACACTCACAAAATCAGTCTTGTCAAAGGAGTTCCTCTATACAGTTTGGCAGCATGGCACATTCTTGAGTATAGCTGACCACACATTCAGTCATCATGCATACTACCTGACTCAGAATGTTTGCTGCCCACTCTGGTCAAAAGTGTTTGATCATGACCAACTGACCTCTTGATTTTCACAAATCCTTTTATGACTTTGAAACAGATCAAATAGTGTCATAAGCTGGAAAGCAAAGATTACTGCAGTTTGGTGGCACACACACAGACCCTGTACTGCTGCCTTGATGATGAATGAACTAAAATAAATATGCATACAGCCACAATAAATATGCATACAGCCACAGACCTCATGAAATTTTGAAGGGCAAATTCCAACAGGTTGATGGAAGAACAAGACAAATAAGATAAAGGAGACCAAACAAAGACACTGATTTTTATATGCACGCATACAAGAGTAGAAATCTGATTCACAGATCTTCAACTACTGTACTTTATAAAAAAATAATAATGATATTTATGTCTTTGAGTGTCATAGGCTAGGATGCCTAACCACAGTAAAAGATTATTATTATTATTACAATTATTATTATTATTATCATTATTACCACCATCATTGTAAACCTTTAGGTATACCACTGATAACTCATACTGCAAGCAAAAAGGCCATTTTAAACTATAACAGCCATATAGGAGGAAAATAATCATAAATAAAAGAAAAATAAAAGACAGAACAGAGCAGAGCAGTTAGAGATTGGAACTGGAATATCAACTTTAGGCCAAAGGTCAAGTGCTGGAACCTGAGGTCATTCAGTACTGACAATAATGTTGAATCAATTGTTAAGAGGGTGGAAATTACAATTGGAAGAAAGAAAATATGAAGGAACCAAAGAGGTTGTAGCTAGGGGCCAAAGGGATGCTGTAAAGAACCTTAAATAATGCCTGCAGTGCACCATGTGAGGTGCACCGATAGCACTATCCATATATGGGGTTCAGTTAAGAGAACTTTCTACACTAGGCCACAAGAAAACAGTACAATATTGCACTTGTAAAGATGATTTATAAAGTAGTGTATCCAAACCAAAGTCAAATTTATAATCAAAGAGCAGACTACATGATGAACTAATGCTAGGATAAAATAACATCATGGTATGACTTTCCTGGCTTTAAAGAGAGGGGTATTACTTGCTGAATGCCTTGTGAGGAGCACTATAGACAGTACATTATATACTAAATGTTGTTCATGGTGCTCATTTAACTCCCAGTTGGAATGTTTTCTAATTGGGAAATTTTTCATTGCCTTTGATCTCTTTTCGCCAATCTATATTATTTATAACAAGACCATCCTTCAATAATGACTCTGGTATCAATGGAAAACCTTACAATAATTAAAAAAAGGAAAGATCTAAAAAAAATATATGTACTGCATGTGCTTGTAGCCATCCATGCAAAAGTATACCAAGAAAAGGCATTTACACAAGCCTTTTATGTAAAGAAGAATGACTCTGCAACAAAGACAACTTTACCATTGTTGAAACAAAGACAATACAGTATAACATTATTGAAAATAGGGAGGAGAGGCTGGATAGAGCACAGCATGTAGCATATGTGGCCTAAATCAGAGTTTATGTGTTACTGAAAAGGTAACTGATAGCTAGTAATAACTCCTAAATTTCCTGCTGTTCAGCCACTTTAGTTGAAAACTGACCAGAGCAGACTGAACAGTTCATCTTAAAGTTCAAGTTTGTTATCATAATATTTTTCAATTGTAGCCCAAGGTACCAAAAACATGTCTATCAGTGAAGAAAAATAGAACTCCAAAAATGACATTTTTATTCTTTAAAATAATGTTTAACACATACTTACCTGTTAGTTACATATAGCTTTAGTCTTTGATTTAAATATTTCAAAACCTATTATTAAAAATACCTAGTCCAAAAATCGGGTGTTCATGCCACTTACCTGCCCTCTGTATATACTAGGAACTATTCCAACATGCTTCAGAATAATTTGCCTACCTGTCCCCGTGGGGAGGAGGGTGGGCTTTTAGTATCATTAACTAACTGGGAAGTATGTGTTAAACATTATTTTAGAATAAAAATGTCATTTTCACATACAACTTACCTGTTAGTTAATATCTGATTGACACCTTTAGGAGGTGGGGCAATGACAGCTAAAAAGAGTTGTTGGAAACATTAAGGTTATTAATGTAGAAAATTTCTTAGTTTTGACCTGCTTGGTTGCTGATTCCACAGTTACTGCCTCAGTAACCTGCTATCCTTAGAGCAACTCTTATAATGACCTGGTTCTAGTTCTGCTTAAGCTGGGTATCAGTCACCTGAGGACATGGCCGTGACAATACCACAAGTATGCCCCTGCTCAGGGCCCACAAACATCATGAATTACAAAAGGGGTCACCAACACCAAAGAAAAAGCATAACCATAAAAACAAAACCAACTGTGGGGTAAAACTAACCAACACTTACCCTCACAGACAACCGTTAAAACCTTCACACTCCAAAAACAAGTAAGTAAGAGTCAGGTTAATCCTCCCTTTACCCCTTTACCCATTACCTAATGTAGTTGATACAACAAAGGGCCCTGTGGTTTTGCACTCATCAAACACTGTCTGTTGTGTCTGTGGAGAGATAATGCAAAAGCAAATACAGACTTACACCTCCAGTAGGTTGCTTGCACAATATCTTGAAGGGAGAGGTTCCTCTTTATAAGTGCTGAGAAGTAGAGATAGCCCCCACTGTTGTGAGCCTTCACTTTACACATTTTCAAATCATTCTCTGAAATATTGGAGTGAGCTTCAGAAATCAGATCTCTAATAAAAAGGACATGGCATTCTTGGACATTGGTCTAAGAGGGTTCCTGACTTCCCACCATAAGGAATCTGAAGGACCCCTAATATCTTTAGTCCTTCGCCAAATAATATTTCAAGGCTCTGACTGGGCAGAGGAACCTCTCCTGCTCCTTACCTACCAATTCCGACAGACTCGAATCTCAAAAGAGCTCTCCACGGGTGCGAAGGGGTCAAGTTCTGTGGCCATAAAAAACAGTTTGAAAGAACAAATTGCTTTTGAAGCAGAGAATCCTTCTCTTATCCAAGGCGTGGATCTCACTGATTCTCTTAGCTTTTCCAACAAAACTAAAAGGGGTTTTCTCGTAAGATCTCTTAAAGAAGCAGAATCCATAGGTTCAAATTTCTCAGACATAAGCCACTTCAGGACTACATCAAGATTCCACGAAACAACTTTAGCATCTGACCTCTTAGAAGAAGAAGGATTTAATAAGGTCCGTTATATCTTGGTTATTAGAGATATCCAAACCTCTGTGACCAGAAAAACAGTAGCCAGCATCTAAGATAACCTTTAAGTGTGGATACAGAAAGGTTCTTATTCCAGAGGAACAAAAGAAAATCTGCTCAATCTCGTCACCGAGGTTCTGGAAGAGCCTGAAATGTCATGATCTTTGCACCATGAACTAAACATATTCCACTTGGACTCATAGACCTTGATCGCCCTGGTCTTCTGGCTCTAGTTCCTGGATTGAGCCGCTATCTTCAAAATCCTTTGCTTCTGAGTAGACGTTCTTCCTGAACGCAGTTAGCCGCTCTTCAGGACAGGTTTCTGTGAAATCTCCGAAGTGGGGCTGTCTGGAGTAAATCTTCTCTGTTTGGAAGGCTCCTCGGGAAGTCGATCAAGAGATCCATGAGAACTGGGAACCAATCCCTGGAAGGCCAGAAGGGGGCTATCAACGCCATCCTGGTGTTGGAGTGGTGCTGAAATTTCTCAACACCGCACCTAACATCTTGAACTTCAAGGCGTAAAAGTTCCAGACCCGAAGTGTTCAGTAGCATTCGTTCTGGAAGGCTGCTCTCCGGTCCGACAGGAGAGCAGAAGATTGGGAGCCTGTTGACTTGTTCCTCGTCTGCTTCCAGGTCTTCTTCCAGATTACCACAAAGTTTTGACCGGCTTGCAAAGACTTGTTCGGGGACAAAATCCAACCTGTGGACAGAACCTCCTCTCTTCCTGCTCAAGGAGTCCGCTTCTTTGAGGGCTCCCTGAATGAATCTCGTTAGTTTTGCAGAATCTTCTTCTTTGCCCACAAAGGAGGTCTCTTGCAAGAAAGTCAGCTGTGGATGGAGGAATGAGTGCCCCCTGTTTTTTTATGCAAGACAACTTTGCTGTGCCTGTCTGAATGAACCAGAACTGTTTGTCCTGTGTGGTATGAGTAGGAAGATCTCAGCCTCAGGTGGATTCCTTCAACTCTTCTCTTGTTGATGTCACCATTCTTTTCTGTCGCATTCCACAAACCTGAAATGCTTTTACCCCTTGGACCTTGTCAGAGACAGACCATCATCCTAAAGGTCTCTTCGCAGTCATGGAAACAGTTTAATTTTTTGGACTGGTGCGGGAAAAGAGAGATCTTTCTCTAATTTTCTTTCATCTAACCACCACTCTTAGATCCTCCTTGATATGGACAAGGCAGTTAGGGATGGTTCTGGAACTGGCGTTTCACTGTTCCATTGCTCCCCGAGGCCTCTTAGAATTGAAGGGGCCTTGTTTGAAGTCTCCCAGGGAGACAAACTGTCTCTATTGACGCCAGAGTTCCCAGGAGGCTCATCCAAGCTTTGTCTAACAGGTATCCATTCCCCCAAAGTTCTGGATTTTTGCGAGACAGTCCGAGATTCTTTGATCTGAGGAAAAGCCAGAAAAGGAACTGTTTCTCAGTCTCACTCCTAAATAGATCCTGGATTTCTTCTGGAGATAGGTTGAGACTTCTTCCAATTGATTAGAAGTCCTAGCTTCTGTGTCAAGTCGAACTTACTTTCAAATCCTCCAAGCACTGAGACTGAGACTTTCAAACAGAAGGAGCCCCTCTAATCCTAGATAGAAAGAGATCTTTCATTCCTCTGAGATGAAGAGCTTTGGCAACAGTGGATATAACTCTTGTGAATACCTGAGGGCTGTGGACAGACCGAAGCACACTAAGTCCTGAACTGATAAGTCCCCTTCTCCACCCCCTTTGCCGTCGAAGAAACTCCTGGACGCTTATGGATCGAATGTGAAAAGCAACAGATTCTTTTGGACAGATCTTGTTGAGACCATCCAATCCCCGGAACAAGTTTGAGGTTGGATTCTCGTCGTTCCATCAAAACTGGTTTTTCCACGAAACAGTTGAGAGAACTCACGTCCAGGACTGGTCTCCAGCCGCCTTGAGGCCTTTGGAACAAGAAAAAGGCGATTCAAGATGGAGAGTTGACTTCTTCCACGGTTCTAGGCTCCTTTTAAGACCAGCATGGAGTCTCTTGGACTTACAGAACCGAGCATTTTTCTATGTTGCTGGAATCATGCTGTCAAAGCTAAAGGTTCTGTTGCAAGAGGGGGCCTCTTGAGGAGGGGATAGAATATCCTTCCTTTAGCACGGACGTGGTCCACTGGTCCGCTGATCTCCTCCCAAATTTGCCAGAACTGCTGAAGTCTGGCTTCTACCTAGTGCATGGAGGACATGCAGATCCTCTTTAATTGAGGGTTTGATAGCCTGGAGACAAATCTTGCTTTGCCCGAAACTAGATCCTGGGACTTCTTGAGGGGCCTGCCAGAAAAGTCCCTATCTTGATTAACTAGAGGGACGAGTTTGCATGGCAGAGAAGGTTGAGGAGCTTTTGGTTTCAGATGGATTGCGCCAAAAGGTCCTGTGTGGACTTCTGAGTAAGGGATTTCCACTCCGAGCCACAAGTTCTTGAGGGAAAAGTTTCTTCTTATCCAGAGGAAACATGCGAAAAGAAGAGCCGATCTTTGAGTCCTAGAGACCATTTCCTCGCAAAAGAGCACCAAAGTTGTTTCCCTGGGAGAACTCCTAACGTGAAGATGGAGGCTAACTCAGTTTTTCTTGGCGGAAATCCCTTTATCTAAGCAGGACATAACTGAAGAGATTTTGTGATATCTTCTTTTATCAAAGACCATCATCTTTGGTTCCTACCCCTTAAAGCTTGCAGAGTCCAGTCCATAAAACTGATGACTTCCAAAACTTGTTTTCGGAAAACGTTCTTCAAAAAAGGATGGTCCAACACTGAAGGAGAGAAGAAAAATCAGGCACCTGGAGATCAGGTGTCCTGGCACATAGAATCAACGAGACTGGATCTTTCTGGCTCTTCAAGGAGGCAGAAGCTCCCAGAGAGAAAACTTCCCCAGTGTCGTCGGACAATACCACAGCTTAGTAGAAAGCTCAAGGAAAGCAGAAAGTGGTTTTCCCCTGATCACGTTCCCTGTTCTTCCAACCAGGAGTTCATTTTCTGGACTGCCTTCTTGGCTGAAACTAGAAAGCACTAACTTCATAAAGGAAGGAGGTAGGAGGCAGACCTTCTCTTGTCTGCAAAAGAGAGCTGCTACCGACCAGTGGAAAATCTCTCAGGAAAATTATCAATTGTGGAGAATATGGGGCGTCCTCTAGAAGACCTCTTTGCCAATCCAGGAAGCGAGAGGAGTCTGGTTTATTGCTCTCTGTCCTGGAAACTCTTCCACAACTTCCCTCCTCAGGGACTGGAGAAAAACCTTCCGCTTGCACATCCACATCTTGTGAAGGAGGGAGGAGCCTGAATAAGAGCTTGAGGAGGAGCCTGAGCCTGAGAAGGCGCACAAGAGGAGCCTGAACTGGCCCCCACAAGAGGCCTGAACTTGGCGCCACAAGAGAGCCCTGGCCTTCACAAAGGACTTTCCAAGAAACGCTTCACCTTGAGGGTGGACCTGAAGCGCTGAGCCTGAGAGAGTTCGCTAAAAACTTGAGGGCTCTGAGCCTGACTGCGTTCAGACCTGATCCTGAGCCTGAACAAAGGAGGATCAAGAGACACAGATCGAGGAGGAGCATCGCCAATGCCAGGCGCCTTCGAGAGCTCGAGACGCGGTCTACCAAATACACTGGTCTGTTTTTGAAGATGGTGGAGAAGAACCAGGCCTTCCGAGCCCGCCTCTGTATGCTTCCAAATCCTTGTACCTTTTTATCTTAGTCATGAGTAAACGAGGCATCCAACTGGGGAACGATGATCAGTAGAGCCAGGATCGTTTTGAGGAAGAGGCGAACTTGCCACAAAAAGGATTACGAAACCAAAGGAGAAACACTTGAACGACTGGGCAAAATTCCTGGGAAGTCTTATACCTCTTGGAATCTGAGCCTTGTCCTGGGAGAAGACTCTTATGTCTAGTAATCTTCCGACCTCTGTCAAAAACTACAGGAAGGCTGTGATAAAGCTGGCTTCTTCTTCTGAACCGCTGAAGGCGAAAGATTCTGGACCTCTTCAATGGTCTAGACAATTAGCAAACATATTGGCTTTAGGGGGCCTAATCACTGGAGCTTGAAGAAAGACACTTGTTCTTGAGTCGCCTTTCCAACCCTTGGCCCTGAAATCAGCCTGAGAAACAACAGGACTTTGGTGAGGGGGCGGCAAGAGAGCAGACCCCTGTGTCCTGTCAGGGCTTTCAGCATGTCTTCTCCAGGAGCAGGGGAGCTTGACAGAGGCTTAGGTCTGTGGTGAACGAGTGAAGCCGACCTGACCTTCCCTCCACCACACTAACACTTTGCACTGCTTTTAAATTATTCACAATATCTTGGAAAGAATCCATACGCTTCATGAAGGGATTTCACATTAACGTTAATATCCTCCATGGCTTTCCAATAAGAAATATGTCTCATCTGAATTGATATTCTTGACACCTTCTGGGTTCAGGGATATCAGTGTTAGGAATAGGAATATTAGTATGCCACGGGATATTAATAGAAGTTTCCTGCATAGCTAAGGACCGAGATTTCCGGTTTCTGAGAGAGAAAGAAGAACTCATCCTAGCCTTTAGCTTTCCTGGCTTTTTAATCTTGTTGTTGTTTATTTTTGGTTTACATACTTAGATAGAGCCTTCCAATTTTTCAGTCATACTGACACATTCATCACACTTCCTCTCATATGAACATTCCTGACCTTCTCCACACAAATTGAATGAGGATCAAGACTAGCCTTGACCAACCCCTGGACTTACAGCCTTTGCTGCATACCCTAAAGGTATAAGACCCAGAATCTGACATAATTATCAGAAAACCTGACTAAATAGGTGACAAATAACTGGCAAAGTCAGCTAAACCAACAAGAGAGAACCAACTTCACCAAGTGAAAACAGCTCGATGTTTCAGATACAATGAAATTTGTCTCTTCCCACAACAATGTCGCCGGTGACGGCAAAATTATTCTGAAGCATGTTGGAATAGTTCCTAGTACAAAATGAGAGGGCAGGTAAAATCACCCGATTGTTCGGACTGGCGCTGCCACCTGCTTTGAAATTTTGCCGTGACGTCAAAGACTAAAGCTATATGTAAATCTAATAGGTAATTGTATGTGTTAAATTTTCATTTATTATTTAGTCTTTATAGGAATGACTCTGTTTCAATTCTTCCAATAGAAAGTTCATGTCTTTGCCTTTATTTAAATATATAATCAGAAACCTATTATTAAACCTTATTTTATTAAAAAAATATGAATTTTTTGGCTATAGCACACAATCACTAACCCTGAAGGCATAAGAAATGAGCTCATAAAATCTGAGCAATCTCACTTCAGTAGCATTCAAATGCAACTTGGATCTTTTGGCCATCTTCGGGGCAGAAATATTGCCATGGCATTCTCAGCATTCTCACATTTATACCTGGATGTAACTCATAGGAATGGATGTATTTCCACAGGATCAACAGCTGCAGTAAGACATGTCAATGAGTGGGATGGTTGCAAAAATTCTTTTTTTCTTCATCATCTCAATTTCCCTCTGTATACTCTTTGGTAATTCCCAGCAAACATATGCATAAAATCTCTTCAGTAATGAAGGGAGTTGGTCAACATTTGAATGAAAAACACTGTATACCTAAAAATTGTAAAATTTTTTCTAAAGCTAAGTACAGCATATGACTATGTGAATATGAAATATTATATCAAAATTCATTACAGTTTATAGTTAGAGGGATTTCTAGCAAATGATCCCACTAACTGTATTTGGTCAGAATAATTTCTTATTTACAATCACTATGAATTTTACAAAAATGTACCTCCAAAACTGACTAATGGCATCTGAGACTAAAGCATACCCAGTAACCCTTTAGCCTTAATCTACTGTGAGTAACATTGTGGCTCAACCCACAGTTAGGCTGCTATTTCAACATTAGTTGTCTGTATCTCAAAACCTAATTTGCATAACTTCAGTCTACTACTACTCTATCATTTTTCAATCAATTCAAATATTTGATAGGCTTCATATCCCAATAAAATACTCATTTTCATATCTGTAAAAATTAAATTTTGGCAGGTTTATTCTGGTACAGATAAAAATAAAAATTTAAAAATTTGTATTTTTCCCAAGTACAGTATACAAAGCAGAACCTTTTATGTAGGAGTATACATTAGCACCAGTTGGAATCAGTTACTGAAACTTGGCAATAAGGCAGCTAACTGGCCACCTACCATCTCCCAGCACTTTTTTTCTTCAGCATCAGAGATTGTGATAAAAGGCTTTGGTTTATATTCCAACGAATAATACAAATTACTTATTAAAATTTAGTTATTTGTTTTTAGGGAGATATAAACCATTGTCTTTTATATAGGAGATTCACTCCTACATAAAATCCGCCTCTACTGATGCCAGTAAGTCTTTCAGCTCATTGGCAATAGGAATCTCTGCTTAGAATCATCACACTTCCAGTCAAAATAGTGAGCAGGGAAACACTGATGCCTCTAACCTATTCAGTCTGGCATAGGGATGACGAAAGTGATAGGACCCTATGCTTGAGTGAGGTGTGTCCAAGATTTCACTTTTCAGGAAAACCTCAGAGAACAAAAAAAAAAGTATACCTTAGTTTAACCAGACCACTGAGCTGATTAACAGCTCTCCTAGGGCTGGCCCGAAGGATTAGATTTATTTTACGTGGCTAAGAACCAATTGGTTACCTAGCAACGGGACCTACAGCTTATTGTGGAATCCAAACCACATTATAACGAGAAATGAATTTCTATCACCAGAAATAAATTTCTCCAATTCTTCATTGGTCGGTCGGAGAATCGAACGCAGGTCCAGTAGAGTGCTAGCCAAGAACGATACCAACCCGTCCAATGACCTTGGAGAACAAGTGTAACTTAGGTTGAAAGACGAATAAAATCTGGTCAATAAAAATGATGGGCTTGGATTACAACTATACCAAATCCTGCCATCCCTGGTTAAATGGTTAATGGGAGTCAAGAGAGCTGCAAAGTTATGTACCAAAGCTCTAAGAATTGGGTGCTCAACTGTGTAGCACACCTTTGTCTCTGCCAAATGCAGCACATACCCGGCCTGGGCTGCTGCCTTGCCGAGGGAGGAATGAAGAGAAGCCAGCCACTTTTCTATTCAACTTCAATCTTACACCCTTCAAATACCTTAGGTAAAATGCTTTTCTGTCTGTGAGGAGCTTGGACAATTGTACAACATGTTGAGCAGTTACAACAGATCCCAAGGACAAGGTATACAGGGACTTGTGGGTAATGTCCCTCAAGTAGAAAGGATAGAGATGGTCTGATGTCTCTAGACACCTGCCCTAATTACCTATGATACAAAGATGTTGCTCCAGAATGAAAGGGATTGCCTTATGCCCCTGAGATACCTGCCCTACTTACCTGTGGTACCAAAAAAATTGCTCAGGAACAAAAAAGATGAGCCCACAGTCATCTAAACTACATCTGTCCACATCAATAATTATGCTTTGTTTTATTATGCATAAAGCCACAAAGAGAGTGTGTTCCTGGACACCTCTTTTTTGTACCTGCCAATACTAACAAGAGTTGCTGACCCTCTGGCCCAAAAGTTCTGGTCCTTGGTCCTTCTTAGTAATACCTCACAGTTTGCACTGGGCATAAAAGCATCTTTTCAAGGTCAACACCAACAGTCTTGGAGAGAGAGAGAGAACCAAAATGCCCTTTTCTCTCTCATCAGGAACCATTAGGTTCTGGATTTTTGCCACGCATGAAGGAATGAAAGAGAACAAAAAAGTGCTAGATGAGATAAGAAGGTCCAAGTAACTCATCAAGACTAAGGTTAGTAGAAAGACAGTAGCTGGTATGTGATCTCAGTCTGAGGCCACCATGAAGGGCTCATGCAGCATCTGAGTTAGGTTGCAGAGGACATTCATGCTTCACTCTGGGGGCTAAATCTCCCATGGAGGACAAGACTGATTGGAGCCCCTCATGCTGAATCAGAGACCTATGCCTTACAGTCTGAAGAACTGGCTCAAGCTAGAATGATAGCCTAAGACTGGGAGAAGCTCTTCTGGATGAGGGTAGACTAGGAAGTCCACAATCCCCTTAACAGAAGCTCTGATGAGAAAGACACCTACAACAACAACCACTAAAGATGGTCCAATTACCCAGTATGTTAGACACATCTTGAAAGGTATCCTCCTTTATTGTGCAGTCTGCGAGAAAAGCCTTTCTCACAGAAGCTGTGGATTAACTTCAACCATGTAGCTGGAGGGTTTGTACCAACTAAAGACCTTCGCATTTATCGCCAATGAGGGAGAGTAAGCCACGGGGATTTCTCTGGGTGTCTCAGCCAAGAGGGCCAGCAGATCAGGAAACCACATCATATGGTACTAATGAGGTGTTACCATGGTCATTCTGAGCACCAGTGTGGTTAAAACTCTTGATAAACATGGTGGATCAGACAGAAAGGAGAAAAAGGGTAAACATCCAATATGTCCCCTGGGTATTGGAAGGGATATCCTAGAGCCACCTAGGGATCTGGCACAGGTGGGCAGAACCTGAGGAACTTCCTGTGTAGCCATGTGGCAACAGGTCAGTCACCAGTTCCCAAAGCTCAAAGAGCCTTTCTACCATGTCAAGAGGGACACTCTGTCCTTTCTACCTGCCTTGGCAGCTGAGCTGCTTTGCCACAACATTCCTCTACCCACAATGTACCTGGCTGACAGCTAGATGGCATGGCAAACCACCCTCTTCTGCATTTGCCATGCCAACTGACTGAAGTGAAGGGAGTTAACACTAAAGAGTGACCCATCACACATTTTTGGAATGCTTACATTACCAAATGATGTGCATACAAAGTTCATCCTTTGTCATACACTTGAAGCATACATGCTGTTCAGGTGTGTGGCCTGCCACTTCTTCAATGCATCTTAAACAGAGGCATCTCCAGAAGTGGAGCATTCAAGGGAACTCCCACAAGGAGGTTCCTGTGGTCCAGCCACCAAGAATGCATCCTCCCTAACCTTCCTACATAAGGGCACAAGCTGGGAGGGAGGACTGCTCAAGGCCAACCAATGTTGCCCCTATTGCTACTGAAGCAAACATGAGGAGTGGGTGATAACATTCTCCAAAGACAAGACAACAGGTGTCAGGAGATGATCTGTCAAAGCTGAGGTGGGTGTTCCTGTCTTGATAGGATCCTGAAACATCCCTCAGCTATCTGACATGAGAGTCCAAAGGAAAAACCCCTGCTGCAGCTGTGTCTATGAGCATACCCATGTACAGGCAGTCCTTGTTTATTGGCGGCATCGGTTAACGGTGTTTCAGTTTTATGACGCTTGGCCGCTGACATTGTTAATCAGATTTTCAGCGACGGTAAGTGATTTTCGGCATCGGTAAGCAGTTTATCGGCATCAGTAATCTGTTTATTGGCGTTGGTAAGCAGTTTATCGGTGTCGGTAAGCAGTTTATCGGCGTCGGTAAGCTGTTTATCGGCATCAGTAGGCGGTTTATCAGCGCCAATAAGTGATTAATCCCAATAAGTTTAAAAGTGACGATACGTAGTGTATTGGCACTTACGACATCATAAATGCCATTTATTACCATAATTATTGGCGATTTTCAGTTATCGGCGCTCAACCTGGAATGCAACCCCACCGTTAACCAGGGACTGCCTGTAGTTTGCCTGTTGCATGGGTAAGAGATCCAGCTTCTCCCACTTTACTGAAATTCCCTGGTCATGGCAAGATAAGAGAAAGCAATCTCTGTTGTGGAGCAACTGTACCTCTGAGGCTACAAAGACTAACCAGTGAGCCAGGTAAGATAGCTCTCACGAAGCACAAAGCTTTGAGCTGATAGACAGTCTGTTGCCAAGTGGAGGTACTTACTGAAGGAGTGATAGATGGGCACTTGAAAGAACATGTCCCTCAGATCCACCAAAAGCATGTAATCACCCTCTTTGATGGAATCCAACAAAAAGAGACCAATAACAGATCTCTTTTTGTTGGTCTCCAGCTGCCAGTTGCTTTCTCCACCAGTAGTAAATTGTAAAACTCTGGAGATTGATCTTCTATGACTGCAACATCCCTTTCACCTCTGATGACAAAGCAAGAACTTTCAAGGAACCAGGAGGGTTAAACAGAAAAAGTTCCAAAACATGAAATGGGCGGTGGGGTCTGTTCTTGAATGGTATTCTGTAGCCATTGCAAAGGAAACAAGACTACCCAAGGATCTGGCCCCTATCTCTGCCACATTGCCTAATGGAATATCATGCATCCCCATACCTTGCCAACTGGAAAAGGGGACTGCCAGCCTCAGCATCATCCTGACTTTCTAGCTAGCACAAGTGGAGCACAGAGGCAAGGCTGGGAAGGCTCTTGCCCTTTCTAGAATTAGCAGTCTGGGTTTTTTGTCTCAATTTCCCAGAGGAAAGGTCACTCCTAACACCTAACACTTAAGCCTTTTTGCTCATGTATGTGTCTTCTCCACTGCCCATCCTTCAGAAAGAGTTAGATTTCCAGACCTGGAGTGTACCTTAAAAAAACTACTCAGTTGAAACTTATCTCCAGCAGGGAGAACATCACTTCGTATCTCAAGAAAAACTTAGCCCAAAGTTTGGCACCCCGAAACATCAGTGACAGCTAAGTTAGCAAGTGTGTTTAACCAGAGGTCTAGCTGACTCTCCTGCTGACAAGGCTGTACATTCTTGTCAGTCTCTCCTGAGGGAGGTTTTTTGTCAGACAAGGTGATGAATCCAATTGCAGGAGTAGTCTTGGTATTCTCTAGCAAACAGAATTTCCTCTGGCATGTCAACAGCCAGGGAAGGAACTTGTTCAATCTGCTAGAGAACAGGAAAACCCTTTAACCTAAAATCAAGACTGTTCACCTGGTCCAAAACAAGAGCTAGCTGTGACCACAGTAATCTGAAAAGTCTTGCTTCAGGAGTGAACTCAAGGGTTAGCCTAACTGACAAGAAGTTCAGATAGGGTGCTGGGGTTGCCTTCCCAAGATCACTGAATTCACAAATACACTTGATATCTCAAGTGTCATTCCAGCTCTGTCTGGTGGGTTTCTACCCTAGATCAAATCCCTGAAAGCATGAGAAGAAGCCTCTCATAAGAGAGAGGATGACACACCAACCTGCCTTTGTGATTGCTCATGGGAACATGGTGCAAATTTAGCTTTGCCAGTACTAACTTATGAGCCACAAACTGAGGATGACCTGTCATTGGGAAGGGTTCAGAACCGTACTCATAACCCTTGCAAGACTTCCTATGATCAACAACTGCTGAACTAGTTAAATCTGAAGGAGAGTGAGCATGAGTTCTATCAAGCACGTGGGCATCAAGGGCTTGGGATGAACTAGAAATTGACAAAGGTGGTAGACATGCTACACTATCACACACAAAGACTTTCATAATAATCATAGGTACCATACAACAGCAACCTGTCAGTAAATGTAAAATCTGGATATATGCACATGAGTTACAGTCTGGGTCAGTCATCCTGTCTAAGAGGCCATGGGGGAGCTGGGTCCCCCATGTCAACCCTATGGTAGGCAGTCACACGAAGTCCAGTGAGACCCCTTGTGAAAGGGCTTCCTAAACTCAAGCTGCTGCTTCTCTAAAGATCACAGGCGCTGTAACAAAACAGCAGAGATCCTACAGACTTAGCCATGGCTGCATGGTCCAGAAATAAGCAAAACTAGGATCTTGGAAATACCAAGGGAAGGCCACATTTTCTGCCAGTATTCAATTAATGCCATCATTCCTGGAGCAGGCATTGTAGTAGGGATAAGAGGTGGAGAGGCATGCTTACATTAGGGTCCTGCCTGGGAAGAGCCCACCATGTGCAACTGACTTGCCACATATCACTCCTGGACTGAGCCAGGGGTGGAAGTGGGGTAGAAGAAACCAAAGAGATTCTGTGATGTCAAAGCATGAGCATTTCCCACTGCAAAGGCAAACAACTCACACATTTCCCACTGGAATGACCATGAATGCAGGTCCTATCCCTACTGAAAGAACAATGCTGTATCTGTGGGGGATACAAAGACACAGAGAACATGAAGTACCCACACACTGGCTCAAGCCCTTCACACCTCCACTGTTCATCCTCCTCATGTACAAGGCCAATATTCAATTTCTGGTACAAAGTACCTGACACAGAACACCAGTTGCAATAATATTAATAATAATAATGTTAAGGCTCTCAACATTGTTACTATACCCATTTCACTAGAAAATCTAATATACATCCAGAAAAAGGAAAACTTATTTCAAATTGGCAGTTAGGAGGACATTCTTAGTTGATTACAGCTGAAAATAAATAAAGTGCTCAGTGATGGCAGGCAAGTAGGAGTTACCCACTCACCTGCCACCAATTACCAACTTTGCTATAGGTTTCAGTGACTGAATTCAGCTGACACTGAAGAATACTCCTACATTAAAGGTTATGGTTCATATCGTTTTGGAAAAAACACAAACCCCATGCATTTGATAAAAAAGACAAAAGACACTTCAACTTAATAGTCAGAGTGCAGAAATACATCTTGACTGCAAACAAAAAAAAAACTTGGTTCTTGATTGTAGGTGGGGGATTCCCCCCCCTCACCCACTTACCACCTGTTAAGTAACTATGTTGGTACCGTAACAAGTTTCAACAACCAATTCCAGCTCATCCTAAAGAATAGTACCCCTACAAGAAAGATGGTTTGTCTCCCATAAGAACAAAGCTACTTTAAACAAGTTTAAAGCATTTTTGCTTTTGGGTCTTTTATATGCAAATGTATGCCTTCCTGTAAATGTGTCAAAAGTTAAACCTAAGGACTTTACAGTCTGGCTGATATACATCAGACTGTTTCTCAATCTTAGTTCACTATTATATCCTTTTTCTGTAAGATATTTTTTAAAAGATGCCTTTTTGTTTTTCTGAAGAAAACTGAACACCTACTGAGCAGGCCCAGGTGTCAATTTTTGTGATGTCAACACAGGCAGTCCCTGGTTATCAGCGGGCTTGGCTATCGGCGATCTGGTTTTACGGCACTTGTCTAGCAACAAAAATTGGCAATTTTCAGCGCCGAAAATCGTCGACCTCCGCTTATCGGTGCCAATACATACCTAACAGAGGAGGCGGTAACCGAAAATCAGCAACTTTCGGTTATCAGCAATTTTCAGTTTATCATCACACTGTCAGAATGGAACCCCCGCCAATAACCAGGGACTGCCTGTATTATGTCTGAATAAATATTAAAGTATCTTTTCCCACCAGAAAAGTGCAGTCTGTCAAGATGATTTTTATGAACAGAAGGATGTGGCCTTGAATACTATTTCCATACTGTGTTTTCAATATAGAATACCTCTAAGTAAGACAGTATTATAAGCCTTTTGAATGTCACAAATTTTTGCAATAAATAACTAATTTTTACTCAAATCCTTTTCCAATTTAAATGATATCTGTTGTGAAGTACCATATTAACACTGCGTTCACTATTTCTTCCATCACTATATTAAAAGCTTGTTACAACTAGTGGTCCATAGCTTCATGGAATGCTAGGATATTTGCCTGTTTTGATTATTGGTATACTGATGGCATATCACCATTCTATAGGAGTTTTTTTACCCAAACGTGGTTTGCAAATGCCAAACAGTGCAGTTGCATTTAATAAAATGATAATTTGAGTACAGCTATATCCAAATATTATGCATATACTGTATAACATTCCCATATTATAAAGTATGAAAATAGCAATTACTATGTACCATTTGCAATCAGACAATGACATTTTCAAAATCATCGGTTGATTGAGTTTTACCATCATCATCATTACCATGTGTTGCCATCATTAGCTGACTGATTACTATAATTTGTTTCATTTTATCTGTCCACTCACAGGTGAAGATGTGGCACATGAGCATGGGTAGCAATCAACGTTCCTGATGTCGTTGACGTATTGTGATAAATATTAAACTATTTCTCTAATAACATATATGAATGTTTACTATATAAATAACCCTTGCCCCTTCTGATATAATCATAAACACGTCAATTTGCATTCATAATACACCAACACAAGCAAATGCAAGATGCGGTTGTATGAAACAATCTACTCAGATCAAACACTAATGAACTTTCAGTAATTATGATGTATCTCATTAGTTTAGTCCAGAACCATACATAGATCTATGCTAAAAAATTGTTCATATATTTTCTTATCATTCAAACTTTCTTCTATGTACAGTTTCATTGCATGTATATAGCGCTAACTTTATTATGATACCATATCTATGTCTGTAAACTGAAAAATAACCTTTAATATGTGTTTACCATTAAAACATAAAGCATGGACCAATGATGCTACGCCTATGCTACTGATCTGCCAGGTATTTTATTTTACTAACCTTCTTTCAAGCACACATCATTCCATTTCAGTCTAAATTACTTTTTAATTGTAACATTTATTTATTCATTCTATCTAATTATTGTTCCAATGGCCAACAATGAAAAAAAAAAAACTATGCCTAAGCTAGCATTTTATGCCACATATACAGTATGTCATCAACGATAAGGAAGACAAGAACTGAATGAGATTTTAAAATTTTCTGGATAAGTTTTTTAGCTGAATACTGTAGTCTCAAAGGTGGCCAAGCGCTGCAGTTTTATAATTACTGTATTTGTACACTTAAGAAAAAATTATATTAATACATAGAAGATTCTGGAAAGTAAACCATAGGTACCATTACTATTATGCCATGTTATAACTAAAATTTCCTGCCTTCAAGCAAATACAGCAGTGGTCATTCCATTCACCTCCCCAAGGCCCTAGACAGCCCCATAGACAGCAATATTTCTTGTTTATTTTGAATATTAACCTCATGTAACTTACATGCAAGCAATTATTAAAATACCTCATCTTTGCACTTACATAGCCAGATGTCTCTTTATGTACCTACAATGAAATAGAAAACAATTGTTTAAATCCATCGTTTGTTTGCATCTGACCTGAGTGCTGTAGGCTGTTTGTTACAAGCTTGTCATTCTTGCACTTGCATTATAAACTATTATTGACATAAATCGACATGTTTACGATCTAATTAAGAAAGTTTTGGGGTTACTTGTATATATAAGCATTCAGATGTATTACTGAAGAAATATTTGACATCTTTTTCACAGTAAGTCTACAATATCAGAAACACTGATTTGAGCCAATCGAAAACTAGCCATGCATATAGCCACATCTACCTAAAACCTACTTTGATGAGTGGACAGATGAAATGAAACTGACTAAACCAACATCCTCACTGCCAGTAGTTGTTAAATCAAACAAAATATGGATATATATTATTTTGTAAATTAACAAAGTTGGGTTAAAAATGCAGTTTATATATACAGTATTTATAAATACAGTAAATTTTAAACAAAATAAAGGTGTGATTTCCACATATTTGGACATTGCTTTCACCTACTTTCGATTTCCCCAGTGTTGGACTTTGCTTTCACCTACTTTAAAATGTTTTACAGCCTGCACATTATTCCTTTCTTTAGCCATGGCTACAACCTGCAGCTTAAATTTAGATATATATACTTTCTTAAGATTTCACTGTGTGAAGGACGTATATAAATTATTTTCATTTTACTTAAACGAGGTCACCATTGTGACTTTCCAACAACTGTAATGCAACTATTAATACATATGAGATAGTTCTGATGATGAACATCAGCAAACAGCTGTTCCTGGAATTATATGTTTATGTCCGTACCTGCTAGTGTTTGGCATGAAATAGTAAATGGTTATTAATTACAAGAAATAGTCACCAACTATTAGACAAGTGTTGGGTAATCCTGGCTGAGTATATGACAATCTGCATTTAGCCCATGGAATGTTTAATTCTAGGCCTATTAATTAGTCAAAAGCAACCTTTGATGCCAACTGCATTATCAACGGAATCTACTGAACCTGTGTTGCAGCATATTCAGGTATGATGATGGATCACCTGGCATTGAATTAAAAGGAATTATCATAAACAAAGTCTCTAGTACTACTTTGTTTCTGATAATTCCTTTTAGAATACCCAAAATAAATTTTCATAAAATTTATTATTTGGATACTTACCTACTGTTAAAGACAGCTACACTTTCATGCCAGCAGCAGGCAAGTCAACATTAAAATAAAAGAAGATTGCTTGGCTGACCCAGATGCCTGTATAGTTCACCTGTTCTTCATGCCAGCTCATTAAATAGTGAAGAGGCTGGGTGGGGTCTACTTTACCAGTAGGTAAGCATCCAAATAATAAATTCCACTATGAAAATTGATATGGCTTACGATGAATCTTACCTACTATTAAAGATTGCTGATTCCCACACTGAGAATAGGATGGTGGATAGTAAAGCTAGACATTGTCCACTCAGCCTAGCAAGCTAAAGGTTTCTTGTATGAAACCCAAAATATTCTTATCTGACCTGGAATCCTTCCTGGATATTAGTGCCACCAGAAGTAAATGCCATTCTGAGAGCAAGGCTCTAATATGGGCTTGGCAAAGAGTAGCCTTGCAGAGGAAACCACTTCAACTTTAGCCAGAATGAAATAGAAGCAGCATGAAGGGAACCGTCTGCCTGGGTTCAAAAGCCCCAAAATGACAAGCAACTAAAATACCTTATAATAATTAAAAAGGTATGCGCCTATACAGTTGTTAGTTATAAATGATTTGTTTAACCAGACCTCTGAACTCTTTTAGGGTTCTTCTCGCCTATACAACATACATAACTTCGTAATTCCCATACATAAAAACCACGATTTTAAACAGAGCCTAAAAGATTGCTTTTTCTTTGTTCAGAAAGACTTCACCTGCTATTATTATTATTATATTTCAAGCTTCCAAAGAATGCTGGTTTCAGCCTCCCACCACAGACACCACACTGCAGCAGTAACTGATCATGATGCAGAGCCAGTGATTTTTTCATCGCCCTGGGGGAGACACGAACCCACGACATCCGAGTGGCATTCCACGACACTAATAACTACTATCCAGTAGGCCAGCTAATACTAGTGGACAAAGGGCTTTACAGTTTTTGGACACGATTTCTGCATACTTTGGGTAGTGAGTGGCAAAAACTGAATTGCATTTCTACTGCACCACATTAGTCACCTCCTCAAGTGACAAATTTGTCATAAAACTAAATGAGGTAGCAACTGCTCTTACATTATGAATGTTTACCTTCAATAAATGTAAAAGATCTGAAACTAGTATCTCATGCACTAGCCTGATCAAATATTTAACAAAAAGTGGAGGACATTGTATTATTTGACATGGGTGTTGTAGATTTTTTAATACCACAAAACAAGAGGTTAACTTTGCCCCCCTTACAGGCTTTAATCTATCTAAATAAATCTTACTTGCCTTAACAAGGCACAGAAGAGCTTCCCCTTCATTCCCCACCAGAGGCCAAATTTGGAATTCTTACAATTCTTGGTAATAACTTAGCGTTAACATTGTTCTTAGCTTTGAATTAGAAAAAAAAGATAGAACAGCATCCATTTCCTTTACATCAGCCTTCCTTACAGGAGAATGCTTGCAATTAACTTACTCTTTTAACTGTTGCTAGTGCTACCAAAAAATGTTTTCAGGCAAATACTTCAATGGAACTGATTCTAAAGGCTCAAAAGGCTCTGCAGGTAAAATTTTTAAAACTATGTCTAAATTCCAGAGAGAGACTGATACTAAGTTCTACAGACTTCAATCTCAACACTACCTTAAGGTGTGGATCAACAGACAGATCCAATTGCATAATGCAATACCAAGGAAAGCATCTAAAACCATGAATAGCAGACACCAAATGACTAACCTAACCTCTACAACAGCACCAGCAATACAAGGACTGCTGCTCCTTGATTGAGAATGGATTCCAAGATACCTTAGAAAACCCCCTTGCTGGAGGGAGAAAGCCAAGTCTCAGAGCAATTAAATGTGGCACACACAGGTTTTAGTAGAACTGTATGGAATTCAGTAAATTGAGTAGGTCTTCCCTTAATGGATGAACATGAGCAAGATCTACTGCACGAGCTAGAGAGTTCAAAAACCATTCTCCCTGATACCACTACAGTACTACCAGAGTTACTATGCAATTCTTTGTACTTGGAGCTTGTTCAATGCTTTCCTAAAAATTGTTTAAGGGGGAGAGGCATATGTACCTTAACTAGACCCATCTTGAATAAACTCATCCAGCGTTCAAGCCTGAAGGCCCTGGAAGGGGAAGCAATAGATTGGTTGTTCCTATTCATCCAAGCTGCTAAAAATCTCTGCTTGGAGTGCCCAACAAATTCCACAACAATTGCTGGAATTATGGATGTAATGAACACTCTTTAGGCAGAATTTAGCTTCCCTGATCCACACTGTCCTTCCCCAGAATAACTGGGGAACCAACACTATGTTCCTTGCTTCCACCCAAAAAAGCAGTCTTTCCACTACATGGGTCATTGTCTACGACCTCGAGCCACCCTGGTTCCTGATATATGCCAAGGAAGTCTCATTCTGAAAATACTTTTCTAAAAATACCACTAAGACTTAGTTTCTGACCAGGTGTTTGCATAATGGAATGACTCTTCCATATTACCAAGTGTACAAGGTTGTTTAAATGCAACTATTTTTTCCAACTACCACATCCTTGACCTCTCTGGGTCATCCTGACATGCACCCCAACCTCTCATTAACGTGTCTGAAAACAAGGCGAGGTCTGGGTTCACTACTCCTAGGGATGAACCTCCCAGGAATCTTTAACGGTCTTTCCACCACACTGTAATGGCTCTCAAATGTCTACCTAGAACAAGACTAAATTAAGTCTGGAAGAGACTTCCTATCCAAATCCCTAGTCGTTACCAAAAACGGATGTTGACCTCTCCAGAAAGATTGCTGCGATATCACAAACGTGAGTGGGGGGCATTGCACTGATGTGCCCCCTATTCCACATGAACATGGGGGGTTGCTGTGCCCCAGGCGTGCACAGAAGTGCCATCGATGGCCCTCGCCCAACCGTGAAGGTAGAAATGTTCTCAGATGAGCAATCCCATTCGCCAGAGAACTCTCCGTGTGAATGTAGAGCGGTTCTGCTGCCCGCAGTGCCATGGACGTTGATGATCCTGTTTTCACAATGTAAATGGGGGGGGGGCTGCTACAGACATCCCACGGATGTGTCAGCCAACTGTCCACACAATCGTGGTGGCAGGAAACATTCTCTGAAGAGCAATCCATCCACTGTGAAACATTCACATGAATGTTGGGAATAAACTCTCAGAAGAGCCATCCTGTTCTCCTCTAAACCTCCACGTGAGCGTGTTTGGGGGCCCGGTCCCGGACGTGCCATGCTGTGGCAATGTTCCCAAGAGGGAACATGCAGGGATGAAGAAGCATCCACATACTTGGCACTCACTCAGGTTAAGTAGAATAGGCTCCAAGTCTATGTCCATAGACAGGAGAGAGCATAAGGGTGAGATGAAATCAACTAAAACAACCTAGGAGAGTTGTTTCTCAGTTGTGCAACATTTGTAGAAAGGACACAGCCATGCAATATTTGCGTGGCCGCACTTCTTCTTCCTTGGAGAGTGAACCTTCAGCTACAGACATTCACCCTACTTCAGCAACGTCAAAATGTCACAGCTGTGCACCAATGTGGCAATGGCAAAGCTTACTTCTGCCTACCCAGGCCCTCTCTCTTTCCTCCTCGGTCATACAACATGAAGCAAAGACATGGGGGTGCAACACTGCATGGCCATATATTCTTCCTTCCTTGGAGAGCGTATTTTCAGCTTAGACATCCTGAATGGAAACTTGCAGGGGAAGAGAAAGCACAAGTACACTTGGAACTCTCGTTCTGGTACTGAAGATACACTTGGCCGTGCCCTGAAAGACAACGGGAGCTACACTGACGGGAGATGCACAGTCGAGGAGATACACCCGGGGAAGACACGGCCATAGCCTACAGCAAAAGACGAAGGTGAAGGCTTGACTTCTACTGCACATCCAACGTCAAATGCAAGGGGGGGGGTGAAGTTCTTGAAGCTACGACACACTGCAACAACGCAAACACAACTGAACTGAAGTTGACTGGCTGATTGCATGGCCATGAAAGATTCTGAATGAGGCAAACGATTACAGCCATCCAAACGCGGCTATTGGCTGTCCCTCCGATGGTGTGTCATCCTCCTTACGGCTACTGTGTATCCTTCCTGGCCTACCCAACATCTCTTGAAAGGACAAGGAAGAAGATGGAGAGACTGCGATAAAGCATACTGCAATGAAGAATGTGAAGGCAGCAATGAAATAATTCATCAAGAATAGCTGTCCCAGGACTTCTCATCATCCAGAACAGGAACGAGGGGAGGGGGAGCGTAGGAATGCCCGAATAACCCCCAGAGATGGAGCAAGAACCGTAGACGGGTACAGTCTCCCTGCTGAAACTGGTAAACTCTGTCTATGGGTCCTGCAACATCAACCTCCGCTTTCTCCTTGTGCCAAGGGAGTGGGTGGGGATTCCATGCCCGAAGGCAAGCAGAAGCTCACGTGCGACGGGTTATGACACCACTGCACTGAAGCAAGAGAACCCACCGCCATCTCAAGCCTCTCAAGCTCTGAAAGATTAAAAGATAAAAACATTCCAAGTAATAATGAAGTCGAAATAAAAACCCTTTGTTTCAAGGAGAAAACACCTCAAACCATACAGAGAATAGAAGTAGAATAAAGATGTTCGAAAAAAAGAGATTGAGAAGGATCTAAAAATAGAAATGGTCGGAGGCAAGAGGCAGTCCCTCTTCTTTTGGATGCGTAATAGAATAAAAGATATAACAGAATAAAAGAATAAACACCAAGGCTAAGACAAGAGTTGGGTTTGTGTTATATCAAAAGACAAAGCAAGTTAGAGAAAATCAAAAAGAAAGGCTCATACAGGGTAAAACGAGTTAACAACAACTACACAGCAAGAAAGAGCGAATACAACAACATGAAAACAGATTAGAACATGTTGTAAAATTGCATTATTTCCAAATAAACAAAATTTCTCAACACAACAATTACTCAACAACGAAAAGAATTATGATGAATAAAGTTGAACAGCAGGCAGCAGAAGAGACAAGCCTGCCTCAGACTGCGGCCAAAAGGCAAAGTGAATGTGTACCAACTAGACGGCAGGGGTTCCTCCCCTACTGTTGGCAGCCAATAACCACCACCTTTTTTAGTTAAATGGCTGGTTCCAGCTTGCACTGAAAGTGAATCCCTTATGTAAAGAATGAAGGTTTGTATGTTAGGAAAAATACAAATTACTTTTAAAATTTTTTATATTGGCTTGCCTTGCTATTCTGACAAATTCTTCTTGCTAGGCCATGTGTTTCAACAGAAAAAGCCATTGCCTCATAGGAAGCAACCTTAGAGAAGAAACAAGGAGTGCCCATTTGTCTCTCCAATGGAAAAACCTGAAAATTTTGAGTTGACCCTCATTCCCAGATAGAGAATGGACTGAGGAGGAGTCAGGGTAGACTAGAAAATCATAATGCCCAGTGAATGAGCCAGATGACACAACAGATCCTTGGTCCAAGGAATCCCACTGAAAGAGCTGGCCAACACGAATCGGTCATCCAGGTAGAGAAGAATTCTTGTGCCTAAAAGATGACTCCATCCCTGTGCAGGCATTAAAATCCTTGTGAGTATTTGAGGTGCTGTACACAGGCCAAAACAATGCACCTTGAAGTGTTACACTTTCCTTGCAAATACATATCAAAGGAACTTATGCAACTGAGGAGTTATATGGAAAAATGCATCCTTGTCCACCAATCATCTAGTCAGTCTTTTGGAAAGCTAATAAAACCATACTGGATAATACCAAGGAGAGTGGGGACAGATGAATAGTTTTTCAGTCTATCCATCTATTCATCTAACACTGGGTGCTAATCTCTGGATGCTTATGGGATCAGGAAAAAGTTGGTTGCAAAATCCCAGGGAATTGCCAACACGTGCCCTATTGCATTCTTTTCTACCCGAGATACAACCCTTTCTGAAAAGTTAAGTATATGTTAGTTTAACCAGACCACTGAGCTGATTAACAGCTCTCCTAGGGCTGGCCCGAAGGATTAGATTTATTTTTATGTGGCTAAGAACCAATTGGTTACCTAGCAACAGGACCTACAGCTTATTGTGGAATCCGAACCACATTATAGCGAGAAATGAATTTCTATCACCAGAAACAAATTCCTCTTGTTCTTCACTGGACGGTCGGAGAGTCGAACTTGCGACCAACAGAGTGGTAGCTGAGAACGGAACCCACTCACCTAGCGAGGAACTAACCCTTTCTGAAGAATGAGATACTTCTCTTGCTGGTGGGGATACAAAGGAAAGGCTACAGGAGACAATGCCAGTAGAGGGGGAAACATGAAAAGAAAATACATACCGTCCTTCTGTACCTCAACTGCCCAAGGTCTGCTTTTAAGTCTCTCCAAACATGCCATTTTTCAACTTTGACATGCCCTTGTCAACTTTGAAAGAGTCAGGCTGAGGAGGTAGCCCAAAGGAGAAACCAAAACAGCTGCCATCTCCTGTTCAGGAGACCTTTAAAAAAGGATAGGCGCATAATGGTTCTCTCTTCTTCAAATCCGAGTTAGTATAATGCAAACATTCACCTGTAGTGTCTGAAATAAAATTGACCATGCAAGTCAAAAACTCTGATGACTTTCCATGCTAAATTCCAGCGAGTGCCACAAACTCCTGAAGCTGCCGCAGAGAAGAGGTGATTGTACTGAGCAAAGTTGAGCAGAAGATAAAACTTCAACAACTCTAACAAAGACCTGGACAAAGTCTCCACCTCAGCATTGTACAAAGCCCTTTGCCAGTCTCACGAGCACATTTCTTCAAAGGAGCAAGACAGGCAGAGAAAACCAAATCTTCAACTCAAGAGGGTTAAATGCTAGTAATGTGCCTGAACCATATAAAGTGGTGACTACAAAAAAGTAGAAAAAACAAATGCTGGCTTTCTTAAAAGGACCTCAGTGCTACAAGGTCCAAGAAATCTTATCAAGTCACACTCTAATGGGAGGAGAAAGCTGGATTTCTTCCAAGAATTTATGGAAGCAGCAAAGCCCAAGGTATTAATTCTTTCATCCACTAAACAACAATACAGCAAAGTGCAACTCTCTAGCAAGTGCCGGAAAACAGGAGGAGCCTTCTCCTATTCAACCTCCCCTTCTACCAGAGAAGGAGTCGAGATGACAGCAGATAATTCCTCAAAACTAATATCCAGTTCTATTGAAGGGAAACTGAGGAAAATGCTGACTGCTAAGGCTCACCCGAGGAAACAAAACACAAGTAAGAAAGAGAAGACAAAGAGCCACCACGTGCTATAGAAAACAGGAAAGGAAGGATGTAGAGGGAAGAAAAGTGCCAGCTACATCTAACACTCCACCTCACACAAAACAAGTCTCGACAGACCTAATACCATTCCCAGGAGGTGCCTTGGACAAACAGCTAAAAATGCATCTAGCTTAGAATTAACTGATGATTCCATAACAATGATAGAACTGGAAAAGGAGATATTAACAGATGTGAAAGGAAGATACTTGCCATTAGCAGAAGAAACGGATGTAAAGATTGACATGTGCCTTTCAAGGAGAAAGATAAATGGCAGACAAAGATTTCGAATAAGCAGAATACTCTAAGCAAAAGAGATTGGTCCTGCAATCTATTGTGTTAACATAACATTTAAATTAAAACTCGCTATAGACACATTCTTATTTATTACTGTCATGGAAAAAGTCCCACTTTGAGGCAACTTTTTTAAAAAATGAATGGCACTCTATGCCATTGAGCTTATATTGTACCTTCTCATTTTGGTGCATAAGTTCCTTTGTTTCATCAGGTAAATTATAAAACGGCTGTCCATAGCTCATTCATTATCACAACTTTTCAGTAGTCCATGCTACCATTTACTAAGAGTGAACGGCAACAAGGGTAAATACACAGAAAGGAAGGCAATTTCTGATTACATGGTTATGGTCAGGGAGCTCTTCTATTGACTGCAAGTCTGGGTGACTGACAGCAGCGCTGATCGGTTGGTGCCAGAGGGGTTTGCTCACAGCTCAAGGAGGAGGGCAGCTGTTGCATTATCTTAGGGGCAAGCCTTACTGTTCTCCTGACGGTGGTCAGAAAAAGGAGTGTCCCCTGAGTGACATTCAGCATGGGTTTCCACCAAAGAACAGTGAGGGCCTACTTGTAGCAGAGGCAGCACTGGTCCATGCTGCCTTCAGGGATTTTTGATATTCCTTATGATTTCCTGGCATTGAGGAGGCACTGTGGAGTTCCTTCTTGCAATGTTGGTGTACAGCCCCTTCATCTAGATGGATGATACAGTAAACCCACCTTATTCGCGGGGGATGCGTACCACAGCCCCCCCCCCCCAAATTAGCTAAAACCCACAAAACAAATTAAATATGCTTATACAGGGATTGTCCTACTTACCATGGGGTTAGGTTCCAAAAAAACCATCGTTTGTTTGAAAAAAAGTAAGACCAAAATGTCTCCAACATAGCCTACACTAGGGTATTCGGGATCATGTACTGTATATATACAAGGTAGCCTAGCCTACACTATAAAATATACTCTTAACATAAACAGTACAGGCAGTCCCCGGTTATCGGCAGGGTTCCGTTTCCAAGGGTGTGATGATAACCGAAAATCGGCGATTTGGCGCCTTTTCGCGATTTTCGGGGGTTATCGGCGCCGAAAAGTGCCGATTTTCGGTTATTGGCGCCTCTGTTAGGTATGTATTGGCGCCAAGACCCAATTAATGTCAACGATAAGCAGAAATCGGCGATTTTCGGCGCCGAAAATTGCCAATTTTCGTCACTAGACAAGCGCCATAAAACCAGATCGCTGTTAATCGGGGAAAGCCTGTATAGTAATTATTAAAATCAGCTAATTCTGGAGTTCGTGCAAAGTGACTTATGATAATTCAATACAAAGAGAAATTGAAAAACAAACAAGAATTAGCTTAGCCTACACTATGGTATATTGTATACATACATGGTAGCATAGCCTACATTATACTCTACTCTATATTCGCATATCGTATTATACAAACGTCAAAATAATGAATATGCATCTTTTCCATGGATCTTTTAAAATATTATGCCTTAATTTACTGTATCCAATACTATTGTATATATTCTTATATTGCTTTTGTATTATAAACTGCTACCATAGCAATCATCAATGTTTTGGTTTGGAAATGTTTACGCGGTGTTTATTTCGCCACATTTAACTCAGTTCAGAGCACTTTCTTGCTTCTAGTTAGTGTAAATGAATCTCTAAGTCTAGATACTTTATTTATAAGGGGCAAGGTCATTTTTCATTAAACAAAGTGTTTTTAAGTCGAAATATAACTAAATACATCTTGTTGTGAAATTAATTTATCTATTATTTTCGTTAATAGATGACGATTGATGATGGCCGTTTGGGGGGCGTTTGTTTTGTGTTAAAAAAATTCAAGATTCCATTTGCTATTTTCACTTGATTTCATCATAATACAAGCTTTACGTATTTATTGTTTATCAGCGTAAAATAACAGTAATGTGTTCTTTCATGCTCAGTAGTTTTGATTAAAATACTTTCTCTACAATTTTAATTATGATCGAGTTTCATCCATGTTGCCAATGCACCATAATTTACAGTATAATCATTAGCAACTTGAACATTGTTTTCTCAGCTTCAGCTACAACTTGCAGCTTAAATTTAGCAGTATATTTCCTTGACGATCTTTTATCCATACGGAATAAGGGTATACTGTAAAAATATATCAGTCCTATTCTACTTAACGTCATTTGTGCCATAACCTACGGTAATTGTTTATTACCATATGATGGTTGAAATACCAGGTAAACGGCTGTTGTTGTCCAATTCAGTTATAAGCAAAACAAGTTTCTTGGTCGGTTGTTTATGGCTGTATGCATTTACCCAAGGATATAATGTTACTATCAATACTTTTATCATTCTCTTTTACTTTTTTAACTAGAAGATGGGATAAAGAGATGGAGGAAAAGTTGTCTATTTTAATTTGGTCTCTCTCACAGCCTGATTATGCTGCTACCTGCGCTCATGCAAAATTTAAAAATATTTTATAAAAATAATATTGTCGTATCGGTATTAATTGCTTACCCCATTGCAAAATCGAATTATCGTAAGATGAATTATCGTAACTCGAGCACTGCCTGAGCATTTCAATAGTTTTATCAGAAAAAGTGCATTTAGTCATGAAAATGAGATGAAAATCCAGTATTTAGTGAATATTTCTCAGTGAAAAATACTGCGAATGGGTGAATTTTCCGCAAATAATGGGTAGATACGTTCCAAAGAGAAATCCATGAATACGTGAGTGAGCGAATCATGAGACTGCAAATACGGGGGGGGTTACTGTAATCTTGGGCCATGGTCATATCAATGTATGAATGGTGGCATTCATCTAGCTCTCCCTCAGCAACATTGACGGAGTCCCCTACGTATCTTGCTGTAGAGAATGTTTTGGGATGAGGATATGCTGTTTGATGAGTCCCATATAAAAGTTGCGAATAGCACACCAAGAGGGGTAACCCATGTCAATTCAGATCAACAGAATTGCTGTGGGTTCCCCTCCTAGTGTAGTATTAACCAACTTTATACAGGAGCTACTGAGCAACATGTCTTCAAGTTCCTAATTGGACAGGTGGTTATCATTCTCAGCTAGCACTCTGCTGGTCCTGCATTCGATTCTCCGACCGGCCAATGAAAAATTAGAAGAATTTATTTCTGGTGATAGAAATTCATTTCTCATTATAATGTGATCCAGATTCCACAAGAAGCTGTAGGTCCTGTTGCTAGGTAACCAATTGGTTCTGAGCCACATAAATTAAATCTAATCCTTCGGGCCAGCCCTAGGAGAGCTGTTAATCAGCTCAGTGGTCTGGTTAAACTAAGGTATACTTAACTTAACATGTCTTCAGCAAGATCCCAAAGCCCACTCTGTATGAAGGGTACACAGAACACACCTTCGTCAACGTTCCCAACAAGGAAGGGCTGGAGACACTTTGTCAAACATTTAAAGAAGAATCAGTCTTCTACTTCATGTCTGTGTGAAAGAACTGTTGATAATACCAACCCTTTTATGGACATCCGTTACCAGCGCTCCCCAAGACTTCAAGAAGAAGGTCGACAGAAAACATACTGAGATCAGGCTCTGCCTCAATTGCAACAGATGGTGGCCCCAATAAATTTAAAACATTTGCCAATATTCAGTAGAAACCCACACTTAATGTTACTCCTTCCTACTGCTGTCAAGAGAATAATGCGGCATGCCCGAGATAACGTAACAGCCTCCCTCCTCCTTGAGCGGTGAGCAGTACCCCAACAGCCCCAACCAATCACCCTGACTATGACCAGCCAATCAAAAATTGCCTTCCCCTTTCTTAACCTGTCTTCAGGCATAAATGTTCCATGTGTATGCACCAACAGTGCCATTCACTGCTGAACACTGGGATAATACATGAGCTTTGGAAAACTGCTTTATAATTTACCTGCTGAAACAAAGGAATTTATATGGCAAGTTGACAGGCACAATACAAGCTCAATGGCAGAGAGTGCCATTCTTATTCTTATTATCATTTTCACTATTTTTTTAAAACACTGCCTATACCTTGATAGCCAAAGAAAGGGATGTAAAGACTGAACAACTGCATTTTGAGGAGAATGAAAAATGACATACAAGGATTTAAAACAGAAGACGTAAAAGAGATTTGTTCAACAATCAACTGAGTTAACATAGCATCAAAATTAGACTCACTACAGATTACACCATTATTATTATTACTATTATATTATTATTATTATTATTATTATTATTATTGTTTACTATTATTATTGTCTTTCTATAACACTATCTACACCTATACTATTAGTCCAGAGTGCTAACATCATCATTAGTAGATACCTATGACAGTGAAGTTGAAATAACAAAAATGATCCTTTAGCAACCACAATAAACAGGTACTGCAACTTCATAAACAAGATAAGGATGACAGGACACAAAACTACTTCACCCCAAGAACCAACTATGTTCCCTGGCAGCAGACTCTTCTAACTGTCGCAGGGTAGTCTTGAGTTCAGGATACAAAGACGAAGGCACTCACAACTTATCTCTCAAAGGGGAACGCAAAAAATATAGACCACACACTATGGAGGGACATGGGACAGTCCCCAGTTTACAGCGGGGTTCCGTTCCCGGCGGCATGCCATAACTCGAAAAACACTGTAAACCTAAACATCATAATAATAATGGGAATAAACGGCGCTTATGGTACCATAAAATCAGGTTAATGGCACCGTTAGCCTAGCACCATAAGTCTGAACGCCGTAACCCGTGGACTGCCTACTCTGTTAAACCTTTAACTGACACCAAACTAAGGTTCACATCTTAATCTGCCTCACTGAAATGCTTTCCCTATACTGAAAGGGGAGCAGAAGGCAAAGCTAAGAAGTCTCCAGTCTACTGAAGGAGTTGCAAAGAAAAAAGCCAGGGTGAGTGGAGACAAAGAAGGAACTACAGAAGAAGGATAAAATGCTGATTATGTTCTGGCTTAGCTATCTGCTTTCTCAATCTATCTGCTTCCTTCTCTTCTACGTCTAAGAAACTCAAGCAAAAAAATCCTTTGCCAATTCCTACATTACTCACATCTATTTTTATGACCACATTCTAGACCCCAGCAGCCAGCACAGTGTGTCTATCTAATTCAAAATTAAACACCCTGCTAACACAATACACATATACAGGGTTTGACAATCTTGCTTCCCGTGGAACATATCCTAAAGAACAAAAGTGCAATTACAATACTGTGAAAACAGCTAACAGGTGAACCAGTGAAATACCGACAACCACCCGCTGCTGTGGCATGAAGAATTCTGATGAGCAAAAACATTCAGAAATCATCTGGTGGAGAGCAGCGCAACTAGACAGTCACCCGGGCCATCCAAGCCATCTTTTATTTGAATGTCGACTTGCCTGCTGGCTCGAAGATATAGCTATCTTTAACAGTAGGTAAGATTAACCCCAAACAAACAATCATACTCATAATTATTATAATTACAATGGTAATACAGTAATGTCATTTAAGCAAAATATTATTGGTACCACCTGGGGTAAAATTAGAGTACAGTAATGGAATGTTGTGAATTTAATTTAGCCTATGAATATTCTCATCTTCGCATAAAGTTCCCGCTGGTGAGTTTTTAAGCAACACTGATTCCACATTGTTGTACAGTCACTTGTTCTCCAGAATACGCATTTTGGCTCTTACATTTTCTTGCAGTGTGACCACAGTTGCTGTATTTTTGACACCATAAAGGTTTTGGGACATATGGGTGATTTCTCTTTTTCCCCTAAAAATCTTAATATTTTGTTCAAGTTTTGCAGTTTAATTTTATTTTTGCCACCTTTAGCAATGCATCTTTATTTCCTATACCAGGTTAATATATCATATATAACCTAGTTCTCAATGTTATTTTCCTTTTTAGGGGAAATCTAATCCTCTACCAATCTGTCTTTCATCACTTGGTCAACCTACCTCATGTTTACTGTTTACAGTACTGTGTCTAACAACTGAAATATTCACATGAACCAACTTACTGGTTGTTAAACACCTATGATTTTCTGATTGATTTTCGGTTATGGCTTCAACAAGCCATTCATTTCCTTCCACTTGTCTAAAAGACAAATCCCTAACAGACATCTCAAAGATAAAATTAAGCTGGAAAGTTATTTGTTCCATAAATGAAACCCTGAAGAAATTTCAGTTTTAAAGAGAAAGTCAAAATGAACAAAAGCTGTAGGTGGTTTCAATTTTCCTTTCTATTTTGTTTTCTCTCATAAGATTTCCTGGTCACATGAGGCTGATCTGTTTTCTAAGTCTTGAGAAAGGACATTAGGGGAGTATGATACTGGTACATTGGCTGTCAAAATATGCTACCCACCTAAGGGCCTGACAGGGGATGAACATGGTTTTCTTACAAAAGATGACTGCCCTGGGAGAACTTCACAGACAAAACCTTAACCTCAGTGCCTTAAGGGTCATCAGGTCATCAAGATCGGACCCAATATTGAAGGAAAGGTTTGACATAATCCCTTTGGCTCACTCCAACATGTCAGCTACACAAATTTTACTGGCAAGGAAGTATGCCATTCAACCTAAACCCCCTTTATGGTTTACAAATGATCAATATTATATTCAAGGCTGCATGAGGGTTATAATTGAAAGATCAGTCCTGATACAAGAGTGAAAAAATGTGTACAAACACACGGAGCAAAACCATCAACCTAATTTAGTTCAGAGCACCTACATAGAGCCAAGCTATGAGTTAGTTACAAGTGGGTGCTTTGTCCAGGATCCCATCCAACAGCAAGGTGCTAGGAGTTTGGAGGTGAAAACCCTGCCCAACAGCAAGGTGCTAGGAGTTTGGAGGTGAAAACCCTGCCCAACAGCAAGGTGCTAGGAGTTTGGAGGTGAAAACCCTGCCCAACAGCAAGGTGCTAGGAGTTTGGAGGTGAAAACCCTGCCCAACAGCAAGGTGGTAGTAGTTTTGGGGGTGAAAACAAGTAAAAAGAGTCAAAACATAACTTGGTTGTTAGTTCTAAATACTTCAGCCAACAACATGACCAAGCAGGATCAGTTTACCCAAAAAGACAATGATGAAACAATTCAGTAATTACTTGTACCATTATCTCTTTTCTAATATGGTACTGACTAACCATATTTCAATGCCAAAGCTAAACATATGCATTTTGTATTAGATGCAACAAAAATATAAGAATGACCTTGTCTGGCACATTCAAAATGGTACATAATTCAACAACATTCAAAATGGTACATTATTCAAAGTTAAAATGACATATCCCAAAACAACTATGTACTGGCTCTATTGTAATAGTAAAACTCCTTGTGCTCTTCTTGTTACTCATTTTTTCTACCAATAAGATCATGGTAAGTAGCATAAAAGATGTACTAAAATAAACAAAACATTTAGCACACTGAATTTTGAGACTGAGCAACTATTCATCAAGTAATGACTAATCCAGCATCAATTTATAAACAAAGATGGTACCTGCACATTCAAAATCTCTCTTTCACTGTCAACCTAAACCTTATATAGTATATGCAAATGCTGACAACGTAACATTTTAAAATGAATTACAATCACACAGATTTCATTTAAAAACATTATCTCGTACAAAATTCTCAGGCAAAAACATGAAAATCAAAGAAAATGATCTTTAACTCAGTGATGACATATACAATGTACATCATGGCTGATGAAAGAAGTTAAAGAAATTGACCCAAAATTCAAGCTAAAACTAGATCTCAATACAAATCTCTAAATATATATTTTAACCATCACATGAGAAAAAAGGTGTCTTCCAAAACCTTACACCCCATGCCTCATGGTCTAATGCAGTGCTATTAAGTGGAAAAATTACCATTGTATAATAAAAAATAACCTATGACAAAGTGCAAGTTAGACTTTTCCTTTTCATATACTTATTAAATATTAATATATCCCAATACAGTATTCCATTCTAACTCCATCTACACCTTGTAACGACAAATACATTAGAATGTAATAAATTAAAATCTCGTATTGCCTTGTGCCTCTGAATTATTTCTGAACATGCAACAACTGAACTGAACAAAACCCCTCATAAAAACATTAGTCCTCATCAAAGCAAGTACATATTAAAGACTCAAAAGGGTTTTCTCATTGTTCGAACAAACTGGAAATGACGTGATATTCAAGGTAATAGTGTAATACAGATATAAGTATGCAAATATAAATGATATCAACGCTAAAATACTGCTGGAAGACCGCCACACATCAACACGACAACGGAAAGAAATGAAACTGCAGTACATCTCAAAATAGTAGGCGGACTCGCTGCTCTTTTGCTCTGCGGTAATTACCTTGCCGATTATTCAGCAGTCAGTGTTCTATTGAAAATAATACTGTATATAGGATTAACTGCTGATCATATGAATGCCGCATTAGATAAGCAATATCCAATTCATCACTCTGGATGCAAAAGTGAACGGAAAACCCTCTACCGTACCGTTTTTGCATGGACGCCAACGATGATCAACTACAAGAGCATTAAAAAATTAAAATACAACTAAAACATACCTCTATAAACACTAAAAATGAATTTGCTGTAATTGAACTGCTCCATTCCTACAACAGTAACAGTGAAATAATTTCAAATCTATTTTATCAACATAAAATCTGTAACATTACACACACGATTACCACAAAATTCATATACTGCTACTTACAAGGAGACACTCAAGGATATCCATCTGTCCAAGTGCATTAAAAACCCAAAGTCCTTACACACCAAAAAAAAAATTGAACTGTCATATTTGGAAAGAGGATTACTAATTCAGTAAAACTATTCTTGACATTCATGATTTATGCCTTTATTTTCTAATTAATAAAACACTATCAACTACAAATGATTTGAGTAATCATGTTACAAACCAAAAATGACAAAATAAGGCAATGTAAACAGTACTCCCTACACAAATATTTTCTGGTGGTCAGTTCGATTCTACAACAACTACAGTATTACAGTAAATATTCAATATTCGAAATGACACTGATAATAAAGTAATGCCCACAGATATTGCATGAGTGAGCCTCGTTTGCCCATTTCAGGTCTCTAGAGCAGCGCGGCACGGCGTGGACACGGCGGCACTACGGATCCGGTACGAACAATACCGAGACAATACAAATACATTGATGCCACTCTACCGCGCCAACACCAACAATCGATGTTATGGTGGCGGTGCTCCCGACGAACTTCGCGCGCTTAGTACGGCCGGCGGTCAGATGGGCCGTAACTGCGGCAACAAGGAAGGGGAGGACGTTAGTTCTCACTAGCACCCACGTTGTTTAGCAGCAAAATTACATTTCATATTATCATAACTCTTTTTATCAGAACTTTGCATACATTTACCTAGCATTTTTATATTTGAACTTCAAGTGTTAGGAAAATACAGTGTAAAACTATATGTTCTAGCATACAAAATGACATTTATACTGTAGTACCATAAACCACTTACCTTCTCAAAGGTGGTGGAGGGGGGAACCTGTAAAATAAAGAGAAAAAATTCTGTAAAATAACATAAAAAAATCTGGTTGACCAGTAACAACATGGCTATTTAGGTCAAAAGACAATACAATAGATGCACTTCTATTACTTTCAGCAATTTTGTTTTGTAAATTTGTTTATATACCAATATAATTCTCTAGAGTAATGTGAAAATATTTTCTTTAAGTAATTTTTTTTAAGTAATATTTTCCTTGACAGATGGGCGTGACATGAATTTTCTCCACTGTCTTCAGCATTTTCTCTGAATTCTTATATGTCCTTTCTACAAGACTTACAGGGCATTGCTACTGGTCTATTCCTAAAACTTGAATACCTACTCTCTGTATGACTAAATACAGTAGTCCCTCATTAATCCATTTTCACCTTATCTGGAATCTGACACTGTCCAGAGGGTTCCCAGAATAATCAACAGAAATTTTTTTTTAAATTAAAAATTAAAAATGACACCAATTTAACTTTAAATTTTTGGTGGATGACATCACAAGTTTAAATTTTTGGTGGATGACATCACAAGAAAAATTAAGTAACATTACAAGGCTAAAATTACCTTCTACATTACATCAAATACAACTGGAGAGCTGTATTCCACTAAGTATTAACTAGTTTGATTTTTTATGTCTCCATTATGTGCAGTACAGTACAGTAATTTATATATAAACCACACCATACCTAACCTGATCCTTGAAATACTTTCTATGTCTTACAATAACCAAGTAAAACTTACTGGCTATAGCAAGTGTAGAGTTAATCTTAATATGATTCACAAACATACATACACACAGGTATCAGTGTGTGCAAAGTTTCAGTGTTTTGTAATATGATTCTTGTTTATGTACAGACATTATTGTAGGGGTATTATGTGGTCGAGAGAGAGAGAGAGAGAGACCAAAATTTGTTTCTTAACACAATGCTCATGTAAATATACATACAAAATTACAGAACAGACAAACAATTACCATACATACTCGCGTATCATGCGACTTTTGAAGACCTAATTTTGAAACTAATTTTAAGGGGGTCACATCTTACAAGAAACATAAAATTAGCGAATGTAATATTCACAAATTAATACCATATTACAAAATACAAACATAATGAACACTATGTATCTTTTCCATGGATCTTTTAAAAAGTTATGCTTTACTGAACTGTATCCAATAATACTGTGTGTACAGTATTCTCATATTATTACCATATTACAAACTACGAACACAGCGATCATGCACCATCTGCAATGTTTAGGTTTTCATGAAACGATACCATTTGGGAATTTTGTTTGGGCATCAACTCCAGTTTAAAGATAACCATGGGGGAAAGTTTTGTCCCATCTGCCAAACATGTTAAAAACAATAGTAAAAAGTGTTCTTTCATGCTCAGTAGTTTTGATTGAAATACCTTTCTCTCCAATTCTGTTTATGGTTGAGTTTGATAGCATATAAGTTTAGGGGACTTTCATCCATGTTGCCAAGGCACAATAATTTATAGTCATTAGCAGCTTGAACACTTTTTGTTTTCGAAGCTTCAGCTACAACTTGTAGCTGAAATTTAGCAGTATATTTCCTTGCCAATCTTTTCTCCATAGTGAATAAGGTTATACAGTACTGTATACCCTTATATATATAAATATATACTTCCTATTCTACTTGACGTCTTTTGTAACAAATACAGGCAGTCCCCGGTTATCAGCAGGGGTTCTGTTCTGAGGGTGCGATGATAACCAAAAATCGGCACTTTTTCAGGTGATTTCGGGCTTATCAGCGCCGAAAAGCGTTGATTTTCAGTTATCGGTGCCTCTGTTAGGTATGTATCAGTGCCAATACTCAATTATCGGCTCCGATAAACGGAAATTGGCAATTTTCGGCGTCGAAAACTGCCAATTTTCGTCGCTAGACAAGCACTGTAAAACTGGATCGCCATTAACCGGGGACTGCCTGTGCAGTAATTATTCACTATAGTACGATGGTTGAAATGCAAGCAAAACAGCTTTGTTATCTGATTCAGTTGTTCATAGCAAAAATGATATTTTAATAATAAAATAAGGTTTGTTCATACTTACCTGGCAGATATATATATAGCTGTATTTCTCCGAAATCCGACAGAATTTCAAAACTCGCGGCTGCGCAGTGTGGCCAGGTGGTTAGTACTCATTCCCGCCGCTGGGAGGCGGGAATCGGGAACCATTCCCATTTTCTATTCAGATTTTCTAGTGCCACTGTCTCAAGAGGGGAGGCGGGAGGGCACTAAAGTATATATATCTGCCAGGTAAGTATGAACAAACCTTATTTTATTATTAAAATATCATTTTGTTCATGACACTTACCTGCCAGATATATATATAGCTGAATCCCACCGTAGGAGGTGGAAAGAGACAGAATAGGATTTAGGAACAAATAAATGTAGGCGAATGACGCCTTGGTTCCTTACCTGTTAGCATAGCTGACTTGAGGTTATCTGTCACCCAAGCCTGCTTCTGCTTATCCAGAGTCTCCAGCAAGGTAGGGACCTATAAAGCTGGAGAGATCCAGATGACCTGTCCAAGGGGCGTGACCACAATAGGACTAGATCATGTGACCATACAGAGAGGGAGAAGGAGCAACGACCAACCACCTGACCGCCCTATCTAAGGTAAAAAACCTAGCATAGGCTAAAAATTGGGACGTCCACCTCAATGGCCACCCAACAACCAAAAATAAACAACAACAAGATTAAAAATACTACCTAACCCCTAAAGGATAGGATGAGTATTGCCTTCTTCTCCCAACATTGTGTCTGCATGGAAACGTGACGGTCCCAGCGAAGAGCAGTCTTCAAATGTCGTCTTCACATCCCGCAAGTAATGCTGGCGAAACACTGAATTACTTCTCCAGAAGGTAGCACCAAGAATATCATTCAGAGACATATTCTTTTGGAAAGCCACCGAAGTCGCTGATAGCTCTAACTTCATGAGCTTTTACTTTCAGAAGTCTCATGTCACCTTCTAGGCAGGAGGAATGAGCCTCTCGAATAGTACTTCTTAAAAAGAATGCTAAGGCATTCTTGGACATGGGAAGATCAGGTCTCTTCACCGAACACCACAGATTGTCCGATGAGCCTCTAGTTTCCTTGGTCTTGGCTAAGTAGAACTTGAGAGCCCTGACAGGACACAAGACTCTTTCTGACTCTTGCCCAAGTATTTCCGTCAAACCTTTGATTTCAAAAAGATTTGGGCCAAGGGTTTGAAGGATTTTCGTTCTTGGCTAAGAATAAAGGATTTAGGAGCATACAGCATTAGGACCCCTAAAGCCAATATGTTTGCTAATTGCTTGCACTTCACTAATCCTCTTAGCTGTCGCCAGAGCCGTTAGGAAGACAGCTTTCCTCAAATCACGTTCTTGAGGGAAGCCAAGACAGAGGTTCAAAAGTACTAGACATAAGAAACTTCAGGACAATATCCAGATTCCAAGAAGGTGTCCTGAGTTGAGGAATTTTGACAGTCTCGAAGGATCTCAGTAGATCGTGAAGATCCTTGTTGTCGCACAAGTTCAGGCCTCTGTGCCTAAAACTGCCGATAACATACTTCTATAACCCTTAATAGTCGAGACTGCCAGTTTATTCTTATGCCTAAGATAAAAAGGAAGTCAGCTATTTGTGGTACAGAGGTCGGGTCGAGGAAACTCCTTTACTCCTGCACCATCTTCTAAAAACAGACCACTTGTACTGGTAGACCGCATTCGAAGAAGGTCTCCTGGCATTGGCGATGGCCTTTGCCACAGCTCTCGAAAAGCCTCTTGCTCTGGCCAACTTTGAGATAGTCTGAACGCAGTCAGACTCAGAGCGGGAGAGGTTTTGGTGGAACCTTTCAAAATGCGGCTGCTTGAGAAGGTCCACCCTCAATGGAAGCGTTCTTGGAAAGTCCACTAGGAAGGACAGGGTCTCTGGGAACCAATCCGCTGCTGGCCAGAAGGGGGCTATTAAAGTCATCCTTGCTCCTTCTGACGTTGCAAACTTCCTTATCACTTCTCCCAGGATCTTGAAGGGAGGGAAAGCGTAAAGGTCGAGGCCTTTCCAGTCCCAGAGGAGGGCGTCTATGGCTAACGCTCCTGGGTCTAGGACAGGAGAGCAATAAAGGGGGAGTCTTGCCGTCCTGGACGTGGCAAAGAGGTCCACTAGAGGACGTCCCATATTCTCCACAACTCTAAACATACCTCCTTGTGAAGAGTCCACTCGGTCGGTAGCAGCTGATTTTGCCGACTGAGAAGGTCTGCTCGGATATTCTCCACTCCCGCAATGAACCTCGTGAGAATAGTGACCCTTCGAGCATGAGTCCAGAGCAGGATCTCCTCGCTAGGATGAACAGGAACGCAGATCGAGTACCCCCTGTTTTTTGAGGCACGCTAGAGCTGTGGTATTGTCCGAATTGACTTGGACAATTCTGCCTGCAACTTGGGCTTCAAGAATTGAAGAGCCAGAAAGATAGCACCCAATTCCTTGAGATTTATGTGCCAGGACACCTGTTCCCCTCTCCAGGTGCCTGACACTTCCTCCTCCTCCTAGTGTTGCTCCCCATCCTTCCCTGGACGCGTCCGGAAAACAACACTAGGTCGGGGCTCTGAAGACGAAGAGAAACCCTTCTGCAAGCTTTAAGGGGTCGAACCACCACTTCAGATGATCCTTGACAAAAGGAGATATCGTCAAAATCTCTTCCAGATTCTCCTTTTCCCTCCAGTTCTCCGCCAAGAAAAACTGGAGTGGTCTGAGATGGAGCCTCCCCAGGGAAACAAACTTCTCCAGCGAGGAAATGGTCCCCAGCAAACTCATCCATTCCCTCACCGAGCATGTTTCTTTCCCTAGAAAGGACGAAACTTTGCTTAAGCAAAGCAGTTGCCGTTCGGGATGGAAAAGCTCGAAAAGCCACTGAATCCATCTGAATCCCCAGATAGACGATGGACTGCGTCGGGATCAGATGGGACTTTTCTTGGTTCACAAGAAGTCCCAGGGACTTCGTCAAATTCAGCGTCAAAGTCAGGTCCTCCAGACACTTCTCCCGAGAAGAGGCTCGTATGAGCCAATCGCTGGAGGTAGAATGACACCCGAACACCCGCCAGGTGAAGCCACCTCGCAACGCGTTTTCATGATCACCGTGAAGATCATGGGAGCGGTGCACAAACCAAGCAGAGAGCTCTGAACTGGAAGACTCGTCCCCCAGCACAAATCTCAGGTACTTCCTTGATTGAGGATGAATGGGAACATGGAAGTACGCATCCTGTAAGTCCAGAGAGACCATCCAGTCCCCTGGTCTTAAAGCCCCTAGAACCGACTGGGGCGTTTCCATCTTGAATCTTTCCTTGAAATAAAGCGATTCAAGACGCTTACATCTAAGACCGGTCTCCACTCTCCCGACTGTTTCGGGACTAAGAAAAGCCTGTTGTAGAACCCCGAGAATCCAACTTCAGAACTTGTTCCACGGCTCTCTTCTCTAACAACTGCTCCAGGAGGTCCAAAAGAATCTGTTGCTTCTCTCGGTGGTAAGACGGCGACAGATCCCTGGGCGACGTGCAAAGGGGTGGAAACATGAGAAAGGGGATCTTGTAACCCTTCTCTATGACAGTTAGTGACCATGTTGTCCGCCCCTTTTCGTTCTCCAGGCTCCCGCAAAATAAAGAAGCCTGGCTCCTACAGGTGTCTGGCGGTGAAAGAAGTCACTTTTTTTCCCTAGGTTTAGAGGGGGCCGCTCCTCTGGTGAAACCTCTTCCTCAAGGGGAGACGATCTAGAGGAAGAAGTTCCTCCAGCGAAAGGGCTTCTTCTTCCTGGAGGACAAAACTGAAGCAGAAGAAGAAGAAGGAGGAGCTGGAGGACGTCTAGAAGAATGAGCCAACAGATCTTGCGTGGCCTTCTCCTTAAGACTTGCGGAAATGTCCCGAATCAAAGACTGGGGGAACAGATGGTTAGACAAAGGAGCGAACAATAACTCTGCCCTTTGCGAAGGAGAGACAGACTTAGCTGTGAAGTCACAAAACAAGGCCCTCTTCTTTAAGAGGCCCGTACAAAAAGTGAGACGCCAGTTCTTCAGATCCATCCCTAACTGCCTTGTCCATACAGTTAAGGACACTAGAGAGCTCCCAGGGTAATAGAATCCAGCTTCGAGCTTAAGATCTAAGGCTCCCAAGCACCAGTCCAAAAATTAAACACCTCCATGGTGCGGAAGAGACCTTTGAGATGATGGTCAGTCTCTGACAAGGTCCAAGAAACCTTAGCAGTAGGCAGATGAGACCTTCTGGAAGCGTCGACAAGACTGGTAAAATCCCTTGAGAAGAGGAAGGAACTCTAGGGCTGAGATCTTCTCCCCTGTCTCATACCACATACCAGCCTTGCCTGAAAGCTTAGACGGAGGCACAGCGAAAGAGGTCTTGCCATGGGACTTCCGTTCCTCCATCCACACGTTGACTTTCTTGAAAGCCCTCTTGGTCGCCAACGAAGAAGTCATCTTCAAAAACCCCGCGCTCTCCTAGCTTTGGAAGAAGCTAACTGAGAAGGAGGAGAGAGAGGAGCCGAAGGTTTAAACTTGTCCCCGAACAAGTCTTTAAGCAAGCCGGTCAAAACTTGATAATCGGAAGAAGAGGAAGCAGACGAGAGCTCGACTTCAGCAGGATCCGAATCGGCAGACACCTCTCCCGCCACAGCCGGAGAAGCAACCGAGTCACCCAACACTTTAGGGAACGGCTGGCCTTGAGGTCCAATACGAAGAAGAGATCTTCTTTTCTCAGACGAAATGGAATGCTCCGTAACGTCCTGAAGAGCAACCGAAGGGCGCCCTGAGGAGCGCCCTGGAGAGCCCCTGAAGAGCGTTGACACTGGCGTCACGCCCAAAAACCGGAAGAGCGCCCTGTCGGCGTCCTGCACAGAAGCGCCCTGAAGAGCGGCTACGAGCGTCCACGGGAAGAAGCTCGCGGCGTCATGTTGACGAGCGTCACGACGAGGAGCAAGAGAGCTAACAGGGCGACAAGGCGACGACACAGGCGAAGGAGACGACGAAAGCGGAGCAGGAGAAGGAGACTTCCTTGATCTTTTGACAGGCAAAGTCAAGTCCTTGCGACGACGAGGAGCAGAGTCCTTCTCTGCAATAAGAGAAGACAACTGCCGCTGCATCTCCAACAAAATCTTCTTAGAAGGAGAAGAATCATGTCTGGGAGGAGAGACAATCCTATGGGAAGACGATGGGCAAGGGGACGCTTCTCTTCTTCCTCACAGGAGCAAGAAAGGTTCTCTCCTTAGAGCGGCTGGGGCGCTCCGAAACATCCTCATCAGACGAAATCCTAGTCCTCTTCTGCGGTGGAAAAGCTTCAAAATAACTAGCCGACGAAGAAGACTGACGAGAAGCGTCCTCTTGAACACAGCTCCTCTGAGAGGACGAGAGTCCTTACGAGAATTCCACCCCTTGCGAGGGAGGGCGCCGGAGGACGGGCAGCAGTCCTGAGAATGCGCCCGGCACGATCTCTGGCAGCCTGGGAAGCGACAACAGGACCTGCCGGCGGGACGTCAGATCGGTGGGAAGCCCCGTAACCTTCTTTGCGGCTTTCGACATGCCTTCTCCCTGAGTCCTGGGAGTCTGACAGCGGTCCAGGCCTAGAAGCATTATGGGGCCGATCTGACGCCCCCTCCACAACACTGGGGGGAGCACTACACTTCACAGCACTTTGGAGAGATGTCACTTTGTTCTCGAGCGCACGGATAGAACTCATGATCTGCGCCAGGCCGAACCTCCACAGACACAACATCGGGGCCCAAGGCAAAACCACAGGGACAGGTGCAACATCAACTACGTTAGGATTATCAGGAGAGGAAATAACCTGACTCTTGCACACACTCCTGGAGGAAGACCTCCTAACCCTGTCACGCTCCAACTTGCGAACATACGAATCATAAGACTTCCAGCTCGCATCCGATAAAGGTTCACACTCCTTTACATCGATCATCTATAAGACAAACATGCCCCTACACTCAAACAAACCGAGTGAGGGTCTACCGAAGCTTTCGTAGCCTCACCTTACAATCACTCATACAACATACACGGAAACTAGCAGAACTAGAACCAGACATAGTTAAAGAGAGGTCATAAGCAAAATCCACAACAGTCCAGAAAAAGCGTGTGCCAATCCACAGTCCAAGAATCAAAACCAAAAGTCAAGAGAATACTTAAGTGGGAATAAGCAAGTTAACGAAATCCAGAGGCGGAGGTACTGTAACAGATGTTAACAGTACCGCGACAGAGAAAATCTGAATAGAAAATGGGAATGGTTCCCGATTCCGCCTCCCAGCGGGGAATGAGTACTAACCACCTGGCCACACTGCGTGTGCCATGAGTTTTGAAATTCTGTCGGATTTGGAGAAATACAGCTATATATATATCTGGCAGGTAAGTGTCATGAACAAACAGCTGTTTCTCATTCGGTTGTTTATGGCTGTACGCGTTATGCAACAAGTATAGAGTTACTAACAATACTTATAATTCTACCCTACTTTTTCATAACTTACTCAACTAGAAGATGGGATAAAGATATGAAGGAAAAGAGGTTAGTCTATTGTAATTTGGTCTCAAAAAAAAAGGGACCTCGCATGATACACAAGATACATGATAAAATCATTTTTTTGGGCTGAAAATTTTCGGGTCACAGGATTATGTGAGATCGCGTGTTACGAGTATACACAGTACATGCAGGCAGTCCCTGGGTTACGATGGGAGTTCCATTCCGATGCCGAAAATCGTCAAAACCTGAATATAGTGGAAAATCATAAAAACCATTACTTTTAACCCTTCAACGCCAACTAGACATATTTTACGCCAACAAAAATTGTCTGTCGGGTGCCAAGTGGACGTAAAATACGTCGACTACAAAAAGTTTTTTAAATATTTGCGGAAAAATACTTACAGGCCTCGTATGCGAAAAATTTTAAATCGCGCACCTTGAGGGATGCTGGGAGTTCACGGATCACGCTGTTGTTTTGTTTACAAGCGTGACCCAGTTGCGCATGCGTGAATGTTTTTCTTATCCCAAAAGAAAGCATCAGCTAACTCTGCTGAAAATCTCAGAAATTCTTTCGTCACTTGTCAATTTTTGCACCGTTTTATATTAGGCTTTACATAAAGTTTTATATATGAAAATGTGTGCAATTTCATGTAGAATACAACAAAAAATAACTCATGGTTGTAGCTTTTATCAATTCTGGCATATTTTCATATAAATCACGATAAGTGCCAAAATTTCAACCTTCAGTCGACTTTGACTCGACCGAAATGGTAAAAAAAAGCAATTGTAAGCTAAAGCTCTTACATTCTAGTAATATTCAATCATTTACCTTCATTTTGCAACAAACGAGAAGTCTCTAGCACCATATTTCGATTTATGGTGAATTTTTGAAAAAACTTTTTCCTTACGTCCACCCTAACTCTGCTGAAAATCTCAGAAATTCTTTAGTCACCTTGTTGTAATTTTTGCACTGTTTTCTATTAGCAGTTACATAAAGTTTCATATATGAAAATGTGCACAATTTCATGTAGAATACAACAAAAAATAACTAATTGTAGCTTTTATCAATTTTGACATATTTCAATATAAATCACGGTAAGTGCCAAAATTTCAACCTTTGGTCAGCTTTGACTTGAATGAAATGGTCGAAAAATGCAATTGTAAGCTAAACCTCTTACATTCAAGTAATATTCAATCATTTACCTTCATTTTGCAACAAACGAGAAGTCTCTAGCACAATATTTCGATTTATTGTGAATTTTTTTAAAAACTTTTTCCATGCGTCCGAGCTAACTCTGCTGAATCTTGTAAGAGCCTGACGCCGCCTCTTCCAAACACGTGTGTTCGTGTGTTCGCCGTCCATCGGAGTGGACAAGACAACAAGAGCATCTCGTTTTCTTTCTCTAAAGGAACGCGATTTCAACCATACAATATTTCCATCTGTTTCTCCCTAACCATTGTTGTCTTGATGTATGTAATCACCACTACTTGCATTGCCATGCAAGCATTCTAATCATGTACTCATAATGTTCCAACGAATCTTCTGTATCAAACTGTGTATGTTTCTGTTTGTGAAGACGCCAAACGTCTCGCCACTCCGATGGACGACGAACACACGAACACACGTGTTTGGAAGAGACGGCGCCAGGCTCTTACAATCTCAGAAATTCTTTAGTCACTGTCGTAATTTTTGCACAGTTTTCTATTAGGCGTTACATAAAGTTTTATATATGAAAATGTGTGCAATCTCATGTAGAATACAACAAAAAATAACTCAAGGTTGTACCTTTTATCAGTTTTGAAATATTTTCATATAAATCACGATAACTGCCAAAATTTAAACCTACGGTCAACTTTGACTCGACCGACATGGTCGAAAAATGCAATTGGAAGCTAAAACTCTTACATTCTAGTACCAATCAATCATTTACCTTCATTTTGCAACAAACAGGAAGTCTCTAGCACAATATTTTGATTTATGGTGAAATTCTGAAAAAACTTTTTCCTTACCACCACACGTGGTAACTGCTGAAAATCTCAGAATTTCTTTAGTCACCTTGTCGTAATTTTCGCACCGTTTTCTATTAGGCGTTACATAAAGTGTTATACATGAAAATGTTCGCAATATCATTTAGAATACAACAGAAAATAACTCATGGTTGTAGCTTCTATCAGTTTTGAAATATTTTCATATAAATCACGATAAGTGCCAAAATTTCAACCTACGGTCAACTTTGACTCGACCGAAATGGTCGAAAAATGCAATTGTAAGCTAAAACTGTTACATTCTAGTAATATTCAATCATTTACCTTCATTTTGCAACAAATTGGAAGTCTCTAGCACAATATTTCGATGTATGGTGAATTTTTTAAAAACTTTTTCTTTACCTCTGCGCGCAGTAACTCGGCTGAAAATCTCAGAATTTCTTTAGTCACCTTGTCATAATTTTCGCACCATTTTCTATTAAGCGTTACATAAAGTGTTATACAAGAAAATGTGTGCAATTTCATTTAGAATACAACAAAAAATAACTCATGGTTGTAGCTTTTATCAGTTTTGAAATATTTTCATATAAATCACGATAAATAGAAAAAATTCGACCTTCGGTCAAATTTAACTCGACCGAAATGGTCGAAAACTGCAATTGTACGCTAAAACACCTACAGTCTAGTAATACTGAATCAATTACCTTCATTTTGCAACAAACGGGAAGTCTCTAGCACAATATTTCGATTTATGGTGAATTTTTGAAAAAAAACTTTTTTTACGTCCGCTCGTTAAGAATTCATGCATCAATTTGTGATAATATTTTCACTGTGTTGCTTTGATCGTTTTACAATTTATTATGTACCAAATTCATTACAATTTAGTGTACAATACAACGAAAAAAAATAACTCATTAGCTTTAACCGTTTTGCTCACAGCGCGATTTGTATACAATTATGAAATTTTTTTTTTCTGCTGTCATATATTCCGATATTTATATATGATAATGATATTTTTTTTAATTTCTGATGGTTGCATACTAAACTTCAGACAATGACAAAAAAAGGAGCTAAAAATTAACTCTTAATCTTAAAAACTAAGCATGCTATGATTTTTTGAAAAACTTTTTTTCCGCTTCGGCGCTAACTCCCGAACGCCGCCGGCATACAGCAGACACTTTTGTAAATAGCAGCTCGGCATTCAAGGGATATACAGTACAGAGAGAGAGAGAGAGAGAGAGAGAGAGAGAGAGAGAGAGATATGGGCAGTTGGCCTTACTTAAATATCAAAAGAGTGAAATTATTCATGAATTATTACGGAGAGAGAGAGAGAGAGAACTGAAGTGTTTATATCGGTAAGCTGCTCTGTGATTTCGCGGGATTTTAATTTACATTTTTATTAACACTGCTGTGTTTACATTAATATCTGAATATTAGTAAATCATTTGTTTACCAAAAAAAAATGTATTTAGTCATGAAAATAAAATAAAAATCACTAATTAGTGAATATTGCTCTATGAAAGAATTGCGAATGTGAATTTCATTTCTTCTGTCAGATCGGTGTCATCCGAAATATCGTCAAAAATCGTTAGAAAACCTTTACAAAACATTGCTTTCAATCCTTTGGATGTCTTGAAAACAATGTAAGCTGCATTTTTATTGAGTTTTTCATCAAAAAACCTCCAATTTTGACTATTCTGCCATTTTGGAGACATATTTCTTGTCATATCGGCATTGTCTGAAATATCGTTGAAAATCCTAAGAAAACCAGTCTTTTAATCCTTGTGTATCTTGAAAACAACGAAACTTGTATTTTTATAGTTTTTCATAAAAAACCTTCAAATTTCAACCATTCTGCTGTTTTGGCACCATATTTCTTCTGTTGTAATGGCATTGTCGAAAATTATAAGAGAACCTTACTTTTAATCCTTTGGGTGTCTTGAAAACAACATAACCTGCATTTCTGTTGAATTTTTCATTTAAAAAACTTCAAATTTTGACCATTCTGCCATTTTGGAGCCATAATTCATCTGTCGGACCAGTGTTGGACTGGCGTCATCTGAAATATCATCAAAAATCTTACTTTTAACCCTTTGGGTGTCTTGAAAATGACATAACCTGCATTTTTATTGAGTTTTTCAATAAAAAAAAACTCCAAATTTTAACCATTCTGCCATTTTGGAGCCATATTTCTTCCGTCAGTTCGGTGACGTAACATGCCTTGTAACCCGGGAAATAATTTTTTATGACTATATTTGAAGAGCATTATAAACTCGGAATGTCTTACGCCGAGCCCGTTGTAACTAAGGGGACTGCCCGCACAGCATCAAATCTAACTTGAAGATGAAAATATAAACAATATAGGCAGTCCCCGGTTATTGGAGGGGGTTCTGTTCTGAGGGTGTCATGATAACCGAAAATTTCTGATAAGCGAAATTTTCACTTATCAGAAATGTAGGTACGTATCAGCGCCGATAAGTGGAAATCTGTTATTTTCAGCACTGAAAACTGCCGATTTTCGTCACTAGACAAGCGCCATAAAAACAGATCGCCGTTAACCAAGCCCACTGTTAACCAGGGGCTCCCTACTGTAATGCAATAAATACTGTACATGTCAATCTAACTCCAAAAGAATAATGATTAAATGTGCTGTAAATTTTGTACTGTACAGAAATCTCTTGATTATCCAGATTAATACAGCCAAGGGCATTGGCTAAAGTCAAATAAAACTAAAGGAGTAAAGGATCAACTCCGTACTCTTACTCCTACCTTGTCAATGCCGATTAGGTGAAATCACTCAATATGCTTATTAATAATAACCATCACACTCTGAATTGAAAACTTAGCTATTAGCTAGCTTATTATCCCTTATTTGTAACAATATATACTGTACAAATACACATTGCAAAAAAATAAAAAGTGAACCTCTTTTTTTTTTCTCTCTCATACGGAACAGCAATAGGGTAGGTTGCACTATCGGATTAAAATGAGTACCACTTTCTTTTTCATTCTGCCCAAACCTATGACGACACAGTCTTTAAAATACATTGTATAAAAAGAAGGCAAACCTAAAAATATAAAAAAAAAAAAACTTCTTTGTTGCCTACCTGTGTGCACTGCCCTAGGTGTTTACGATGGCCAGATTCTTAAATTTTAAAATTTGTGAAGAGGTTTACTAGTCTTCCTCCATCTCCTCCCCCTGCATCAAATCGACTGTCTAATTGCAACCAACATCACCATCTTCCTGTAGCTCCTGTGCCTCTCGGAATACAAGTTATGAAGTAGCCAGGAGATGCATAGAGGCACCTTGAGGGTCATGCTCATCAAAGTGGGACAGTGATACAACGTATTCTTGGCAGAAGGAGCCCTGTATATTAACAAAGGTACAGACTTGCTCACCTGCAGTTCCAAGCTGAAAGACCGAGTTACTGAAGATGTGGGTGGCGATGGGCTAAGGTGCACAAGAGTTTGGGATCTGAAGCTGTTAGGGGCACTTGATATTATGGAAAATTTCTTGAACTTCTGCAGCCGAGTCCCAAGTCCCTGGGGTACTTCCTAGGTTCGACATTAAGCATATCGAACACCATGTGGAAGTGCTTGTACAAGGGTACTCGTGATACAGCCTCATCATTGTCGTCTTCTTCAGGAGCTTCCTTATCAACAACAGCAACTGCAGCAGCTATCTCGCTGTCAGAGAGAAGTTGGAAGCCAAGGTCACCACCGTCGTCATCCAGCCACTCCTGTACCTCCCCCTAGGAAATGTTGTCTCCTCCAGTCAAGAGTTGGGCATGGAAGTCATTGACTTTGAACCCTCTTCTCCCTTCAGCATACAGTTCTAAGTATGGCTGAGGTTCTCTAAGGTGACATCCCTCCAAGCATCTGTGAAGCTGTAGATGGCAGACTTCAGTGAATACCTTATAAGATTTTCCCATGTCCAGTATCCAAGTCTTGCTCCTTCTCTTCTTCATCTTTCAACACTACCCTCACCTCCTCCAGGAACTTCCTCCAGTGCAGACGTATTACAGGCAGTCCCCACTTACCGGCGGCATCGGTTAACGGTGTTTTGGTGTTACCGTGATTGGCTAGCTATGTCATTAACCGGATTTTCAGCGCCGATCTCCAATTAACGGTATCGTTATGTGGGGATTTTGGCGCCGATCTCTGGTTAACAGCCTCGTTAAGTGGGGTTTTCAGTGCTATTACCGCAGATTTTCGGTTACCGGCGCTTGGCCGGGGACGAAACCCCCGCCGTTAACCAGGGACTGTCTACAAGGCAAATATGTGACCCTAAAAAGACCTTCATCACCAACCACCTGGGTTGCATTAGGATGTGCAGGCACATTGTCTATGAAAAGCAAAACCTTCAACCAATGTCTAGCAATGCCAAAGTCCTATGTCTCATGACGAACAACCTCCTTACAAAAATTATGATCTTGGAAGTGGACCAAACCTTCACTGAATTAAACCAAATCACTGGGAGCCTATCCATCAACCCATGCAGGGCACATGGTTGCTTCACACATCCAACTATCAATGGTTTGCAATGATGGGTACCAGTAACATTTGCACATAAAGCAGGCACTTGTTGCTTGGAAATCTTTCAACCAATAAATAATTTTCCTTCTCATCAGCAATCTGTCAGTGGGTAAGGAGCGATAGAAAAGACCAGTTTCACCAGAGTTGTAGATTTGCCCTAAAAGGAGGCCTTCTTTTCTCATCAAGTCTGGCAATGTATATTCCCTCCTCAGAAACATCCAAAGCTTCGCCATGAGACTTCTCAGCACCGCGTATGTTCAAGCCAGTATCGCTTTGCTGATGAAACCAGACCAAGGCCGATTGCTCAATGCCTTCATGACACACTTTTGTCATGACCTTGCGGGCCTAACTCCTGGATGTCTTCTTTCCAAAGCCCATCATGTAATTCTTAGAATGAGGTGGGGCCATACACAGCACAAACACCACAACACACACTAACATAATGACTTGCAATCCTGCAGTCACTGCAATGAGTCACGTGTTCCGGGGAAAGCATCCCGTACAGCGAACGCTCGATAATATTCAGAGCAGTGACTAAACACGTGACACTGGACAAAGAGGCAAAATGTCCTTTTTACTGTGTGGCCTGATACTTTCTGTAGGTAGAAAGATGTCTGTGACTCATTTATCTATCAGCCATTAAAAAGTAAATAGTAATCACAATGACGTGTAATGACGTATGCATTTCCGCCAATAACATTTAAGCTTACAAAAACACTAGTGCTTCAGCACCCTCACAACTTTTACCATACTCTACTGAACATAATGCCTAATCTGTATCGACCAATTAAAAGCAACAAACAAAATGACATATGATGATGCTTTTAAGACAATAACAATCAAAAAGACTTGCTCTCTGTCTCCCTTTCTCTCTCCCTCTTTCGCTTGTCATTTCTATTGGTTTTTCAAAATTTTTCTTGGTTATTTGTCTCGCTTGCATTATTTAGGATTTATTTCATTACAAGTGACAATATTACTGTAATATCCTTTAATAAAATATGGAAGAAGCATAAATGTTAATAAAAAAAAAAAAGCTCTAACAAAGTCAACAACTGCCTACCCCTCTCCACCCAACCCACATGGCATTCCCATCCCCCTCTAAGCCCAGGGAGTCTTTCCCGGCCACCCAACTTCCCCAAAACCCCTGCTTATTTCTGTAAACAGACTTGCTGCTGCTTCCCTCTCATCATGTCCAGCCTTCTGACCGCCGGCCCCCCCAAACCTTTCTCGGTCTAAGCAATTACTAACATTTCCTTACACCAGTGCAGCGTTGCCAACCATAAGTTTATTTATTTTTTTTTTAAATTTATACAAATATCTTTGGTCGGTACGGTCTGGCTGTGTTCAGATGTGATTTTGGAAAATCATGTGATTACTGACTGAAGTGTAGTGAGGCCCACGAGTTTGGAACATCACTGTTTGCTCCATTACATATATGGAATTCAGCAATTCTGAATAGTAATTTGTTAATTTATCTGTTTTTCTAATAGCTGATCAGCTGTTTCTGTATTTCCCATTACCTTCTGTTACTTTCGAATGAACACCATATTCTTTGGAAGCTTTAATTTCAAGTCAGTGGCCCCTGTGGGCTTCTCTATGAATAGGGTTTACCTTCTGAATAATAATTATAATAATTAACAATAATAATAGTAATAATTAATAATACTATTATTATTATTATTATTCAGAAGGTAAACCCTATTCATAGAGAAGATTTTTGGGGCCACTGACTTGAAATTAAAGCTTCCAAAGAATATGGTGTTCATTCAAAAGTAACAGAAGGTAATGGGAAATACAGAAACAGCTGATCAGCTATTAGAAAAACAGATAAATTAACAAATTACTATTCAGAATTGCTGAATTCCATGTATGTAATGGAGCAGACAGTGATGTTCCAAACTCGTGGGGTACGGAGGTGGCAGACTTAAGCAACTACACTTTTTGTAATCGTAAATCTTAAAATTTCAGAGCACATGCTCACACAATGAAACAGGGAAGCATGGTGCATTCACTTAAAAAAAAAAATTCATATAGGGAACTGCTTTTATACTTCTGAGTAACAATGATTTCATATTCTGAAGTACAAAACAGTGCAATCACACTTCCTTTAACAACAGATCTTAGAATTTCAGAGCATATGCTCGCATAATATGAACTGAAAAAAAAAAAAAAAAAAAAAAAAAAAAAAAAAAAAAAAAGTTGCCAGAGTATTCAATTTGAATAAAGTAAAACTTTTTGAAAATTAATATAAAGAGGCTTTTGCAACTGCATGTCAAAAAAAGATTTGCAGTTCTAGCAACCAATTCTTAAGAGGACCTGATAATGAATGAGGACTAATTTCATATCCAGAATGTAAATCAATCTGCTGGAAAAGAATTACTGGGATATGAGGTACAATGTCAGAAACCTTAGTTATTGGATGAGACCTGGGACACTACAAAGGGAAGACAGAAGCAAAGGGTACTGGTAAAAGAGTTTCAAGGAGGCCATGAAGAACACTAAGTACTCAAATCTAGACAGTGAAGTTAAACAAAGATCAAGGAGATAAAAAGGCCCTTATAGCCCTTATAAACATTATTTACAGAGATAGGACAGAGTACTTGGAAAAACACGCTGATGACATTGACATACCCCTGTATTCACGGAGTAGCACTGATGTTAGGGTGGCCCATACAATCATTAAAAGAATGGAATAAAACTTAGGCCAAAGGCCAAGCACTGGGATCTATGAGGTCATTCAGTGCTGAAAGGGGAGTTGAGAGTAAAACAGTTTTAAAGGTTCATGAGGAAAATCTTGCCGTTAGCTCTTCCTATAACAAAGTGTATTAGTGAGCTGCAACCCTTTCTTGTTAAACCTTTGTCCAAGGAGAGAGACATTTTTCTTTCTTTTCTCCAATTATTTAGGACTAAAAACATCATCAGAACAAAGCCCCTCACAGATTTGTGATGGTGCCTAATTTACCTGTATTAGTTGGCAGTGAAGAGGAAGCTAAAGCTATGCTATGTCCAGTTGCAGTTTAAAGATTTATCTACAAAGACTTGTTCCTTAAAGGGGAAGGGCTAAGAATTTATTCTGCGGTGTTAGGAGGTCAACACACCAGTGTTAAAGAATGCTGTTTTTTTCTGCATGCTTAATCCTTATTGTGTAGCATTGCTAGAAGTAAAACCTCAATGTATGTGCTTGAAGCACCCTTTTAATTTCATTTAAACCCTTTCACAATATCAGGTTGTCAACACACCTCTGAGGATGTGGAACTCAGTTTTTCCTTGCTTTGTTTGCAAGACATCAGATTTTATAAGAGAATTAATCATAAAGGCCATAGGCCTATTCATGGCGGGACCAATTTTCTCCTGAACCAATTACAAGTGAATCTTTCCTTCTCGCCTGTCTTTAGGTTGTTAAGAAACCCTGGTGTTGAGTTTGGTGAGCATGAAGGTACACTATACAGTAAATCTCCGTATTTGCGAATAATTAAAATCCACGAATAGTTAACATCCCCCCTTTAAAAACACTTATAACTGCCTATCTTGAAAGTTCAAATACCAAATGTATACCTGAAACTAGTATCCTACATCAATTATACCTTAAACTATTATCCTATTACTGTATTAATCTTTGAAATATTATTAATATTTCAAAGTCATCTCAAACAATCTTTGAAATGGGTATGTTTCGGTGCCAATACCAGATTGTTGGAAATCGTTGCATACTGAAAACTGCAGATTCTCGTCACTAGACAAGCGCCGAAAAACCAGATCGCCAATAACTGAGCCCGCTGATAACCAGGGACTGCTTGTACAGGACTTTTAAATCCTGAACAGAATGTTGCTTTGGAATGGAATATAAAATTTAGTCCAAAGGCCAAGCAGTGGGGCCTATGAAGTCATTCAGCATTGAAAGGAAAATTGAGAGTAAAAAGGTTTTACAGGTGCAATAGGAGGAAAACCTTGCAGTTGTACTATGAAACAATGTCTGGAGAAGGTGGTAAGTAAGATGAAGAAAAAGAATATGAATGGAGAAATGACAAATTTTTAATTTGTATTTTTTCTAACATACAAACCCTCGGTCTTTACATATAGGATAACTTTTAGCAAAGCTGGAAAGTCTGATCGTTAAACTTTTGCAAGGTGGTTATGGTAACAGTCACCTATGGTAGGGACATAAGTACTGCTACCATACCAGTATGCATTCAATCTCTTCAGTTTACCTTTTGGCCCAGGTAAAAGAATGAGTAGTGGTAAGAGGTGGGCCTTTTATGTAGAGACCTCAAGTTTGTATGTTAAGAAAAATAAAAATTAATTAAAAATTTGTCATGTGTTCCTACACAAATACCAACCCTCGGTCTTTATATATGGAGACTTACTATTGGAGGGAGGATTCCAAGTAATTCTCTGAACTGGCAGGTAGTTCGGCTCACCTGGTATTCTCTTCCTGGTCATGAAATAGCAAAGGAAGGATACCATACCTCTGATCTGCTGAACATGCGTGATGTTCAATTGCCAGACTTCTGGGCACTTCGAATCAAAGGAAAATATGAAAACCCTTGATTCAAAAGGTACGGACGAACCCACAACGTCGAAGGCTATGTAGCTAAAAATAACCAACTGGCTTGCCCACAGTCAGTCCTTCTCTCTCCTTGCTAGAGAGGTTGGAAATGCATCTATTAATCCAAACAAAACTGGCTTATAGATTGGATACTCAGTCATGCAGATCACCTGCCTTAACAGCTGGTAAACTACATGACTTATTAAGCATCCACCAAGGATCCAAGGAAAAGGAGTCCAAGGGCTTATGGGCAATAACCCCAAGGTAAAAGGATAAGAACGTGAACTGCACAATTACAACCTATCCTAGTACCAGATTAACAGGTTCTTTCTGAATGTCATACATTGATGGATGACCATGGGCCCTTGAGATGTTGCCTCAAATCTACTGGTGACCACCAGAAATGGAAGGGTACGTTCAGAAGGTTATTCCCCTAGGCAGGGAAATGGTCCATTTGCCTAAGGTCAACACTCCCAGGTAAGAGGATGTGAATGTGAATTTCACAAATACATTCTATCCCAGTACTAGACTACATGTCCTTTCTAAATATGACAGACATATAGATGAATTTGCCTTTTAGAGATCTTACCCGAAACGTATTGATGTCCAGTAGGAAGTTTCACAGTACGCTCGGTTGATCAGTTCTTTAGCTAGAGAAAGGATCCCTTTTGCCATCATTTCTTGGGCAGCTCAAAGCTAACGGACTAGTCGTTAGCTTTGGGTTGAAAGACTAGACTACAGTAAACGCCCCGTATTCATGGTCTCACTATTCACGGACTCCCGTGTTTGCGGATTCTCTGTGGAACATATCTACCCATTATTTGCGGAAAATTCGCCCATTCATGGTACTTTTCACTGAGAAATATTCACTAATTACTGTATTTTCATATTTTAATGACTAAATGCACTTTTTGTGATAAAACTATTAAAATACTCAGGTAGAAGCATTTTTTGGGGGTTATTTTGTGTTTAAACTATAAAAATAGGCAGTTCTAAGTGTTTTTTGAGGGGTTCTAAGCATTCGAAGATTTTAGCTATTCATGGAGGGGGGGGGGGTGCGCGGTTCGCATCCCGCGAATACAGGGGGTTTACTGTATGGTGGTAACACATAAGTCATACTGTTTTTGGTGACACATGACCATCGAAGGAAAATGATCAATCTAACTGATCACCTTTGAATATGCCGAATAAGCAGATCAGAACAGAGCAACAACAGGATATCAAGAGAAGAAAGAGTATGATCAATCTTCTTCCAAGGTTGAGCGAGGACCGGAAGTCAAAATCAACCGTCCTATTCCTTGACTTTATCGAAAAATTGCCACCTCGCTTTTGATTCCTTGCTGGCCATCGTACCAAAAGTACTTCTGTCTGTCCGAGTGCTACCACTGTCACAGATCGACACTAGGACCTTTGGGGACCATGCTAGTATTGTGGTGCCATTATCATCATACTGAAGAGTGTAAGCAGCAATTCCTGCCTACATCTCCCACTCCTCACAGAAGTAATGTAACAGCACGAGGACCAAAGAAAGGAGCTCCAGACACCCTTCCTTGACTGAAAATAAGTTTTTAGAACTTATTCTCCAGATCAGTTGATAGCTATATCTGTTCAGACAAGAAACTAATGTATCTATCAATACATGCCTGATATCAATCCTTTCCCCTCTGGCTAGAGAGAGGAAGGGTATGCCACTCAAAGATACATTTGTGTGCAAATCAAAATGTTACATCAGTTGGAATACTTCAGTCACGTGTATTCTATAGGTCAACATCTGATAGGTCTTATCTTCTTATCTATCTCAGTAGAGAAGAAGACAACTAGAAAAGAAAGAGATCACTGTTTCGATCAATTCCACTGTCCTTATCAGTAAGATCTCATCGATACCAAAAGTTAAAGTCGTTTAGCATAGCTAAGAACCATCGTTCAAAATTCCATGAACATGAAAGTTCTTCTTGTATACTCGTTAATAGTATTAAAACCAATCCGGTAGTAGAAACTGATAAGGGAAAGTAGGCATGCTCAATCACTTCACATTACCAAAGAAGTAGAACTCCTGTACCCGTGCATGGGCATAGAATCCAGTGACAGAACTTGTCTGACGTACATCCCTCATCCTGGAATGAGTCTGACTGACACCTGTGTTGAGCATGCTACTGCAACCCCATTCATCAGCATTGTACACAGAGAAGATGACAGGATAACCCCAGGGGATGTCCTACGATAAGATAAGTACTCTACTGTCAACCTGTGCACTGTCAACGAACTTCGCACCGTCAACAGAGGATATGTCCTGTACTGTCAATGGAATGTGCATCATCAACAGAGGAGACGTCCTATGAGATCCCCTATGATGACATAAGTTCAGTAAGCTACTCAAAAGAGGAGTTGCCCAGTTGACAAAGATGTCCTAGTACTGACAATGGAATGTGCACTGTCAACAAAGGAGACGTCCTATGAAGAGATCCCCTATGATGACATAATCTCAGTAAGCTACTCAAAAGAGGAGTTACCCTATGATGATAGGACATCTCCTCCTCCCTTTAACTTGACTAAGGAACCACCATGGTGCTGTTCCTGAGCAACGTTACGTAAGGCTTTAATTAAAGACTGACCTTGGCGCTTGTAGGCACAAGAAGAACTAGGACATTGAGTCACAATACAGTCTGGTTAGACTAGGATAGATAAGGGTAGGCTTAGATGGGAACTGTATCCAACCTAACCTAACCCAATCCCAAACTCTTGAAGAACGGGAAAAACATCTCCTTGAAGAAGTCATGAACCTGAAGAACATGCTCCGGGATATGGAAGAGAAGGCTTGATAAAGATAGGTTCAAACTAGTTGGCTAGGATAAGGACTCAACTACAGGCAGTCCCCGGTTTACGACAGGTCCGGCTTACAACGTTCCAAGGTTACGATGCTTTTCAAATATATTCTTCAGAAATTATTTCCAGGTTTACGATGCATATTCCGGGGTTATGACGCGTCATACGCCGATCCGACGGAAGAAATATGGCTCCGAAACGGCAAATACTAAAAATTTGGAGGCTTTTTTTATGAAAAACTCAATAAAAATGCAGTTAACATTGTTTTCAATACAACCAAAGCATTAAAAGTAAGGTTTTCTTGGGATTTTTGACGATTTTCAGTTTACGACGTAAAAACAGAACCCCGTCGTAAACCGGGGACTGCCTGTACTTAGGCTAGGCTAAGTAAGCCACCAAACCTAACCCCACTAAGTTCTTGAGAAACAGGAGAAATTTCCTCATCTTGTCCTCAGCCAAGAAAATCCAAATGTGTTTTTGTATCCTTTCTTGAGCTTAAAAGAGCCTCAGCAGCAGCAGGAGCGATCACAGGTGGGGATTTAATCTTCAGAATTATTATATGAATATTACTGAAACCACTTCATAGGAAGAAAGAAAATCATAATCTTCAAATCCTCCATTTCCTATGGTGAAGATAAACCCCATTACGGAGAGAGAGAGAGAGAGAGAGAGAGAGGGGGAAGGGACCTCTTCTCATATGAAGGACTCTCATCATTGCCTGCTCTTGACGAGTCACATCCTTGGAATCGTGAAGAGTTATGTCCGTGGACGTGATGGGAGTCACATCCTCACATGGACTTGATAAAGTCAAAACCACAGACAAGGGGAAATGGACATGCATTAGCCCTTGAGTTGAAGAGGCATGTCCGCAAGTGTGGGAAGTCAACTATCACAGAAGAGCGAGAAAATGATCCTCACAAAGAGTGAAGAGTTCGAATCAACTGGAGGAGAACCAAAGTCCAATTCCCCTCCACGGACCAAGCAAAACCTGAGGCCTGTCATCTTCTTTCCGAACTTGTACATGACGAGAAGGAAAAGAAGGGACCACCTAGATTCCTTCTGAGTACCCGCTAGACATACGTAAAAGAACGAGGGCGGCACAGATCTTTTACGAAAGCAGAAACGCGTGGAAAAGTCAGACCAAGTATTTGTACAGGCCAGTCAAGAATTTTTACATGACACCAGGGTCACGGTCATGTACATAAACAAGATTTCCATGGAAACACAAACGTGTGTAGACAAGTCCTGACCAGGTATGTATGTAGAAAAGTCTCAACCACGTACGTGTCCAGGCCATTCCAGACCTCGGACGCAAATAGTAGGGTCGTTGAGTGATAAGGACTCTCTAGAAAAACATCGACAGGAGTCTAGAAGAAGATCAACTCCTAGAAGACGATCAAAGGGAAAAGTTCTAAAAGGACGATGACTAACGTCACGGATGTCTGAACATCGAGTCGACAACAGGCCCAAGGTGGAAACACATCCAAGGACGCGCACAATCCCTCATGTACATCAAAGGAAAGTGCATCATTCCCTTAGCTGGATGTCCTTGAACACAGGAAGACAAACGTCAAACCAGGTCATGTTTGTGGAAATCTGGAACTATGGTGACTAGGCCATGAACATGCAAGCATCGAGGCAACAAAGCCTATGCTGGAAACACATCCCCAAACATCCAGAATCTCTCACGTCCAATGAAGGAAAGTGCATCAACTCTCTGACTGGAAAGTATGCTAGTGTCAGCTCGGTGTTCCGAAGAAAACCGATCTTCTGCTGAGACTATCCCCCAGCCAAAGCTGAACATTGGAGACAAGCATGCTCCGAGTCTCAGATTTCCAAAAGAAACCAAAGAACTTGAAAGGAGCTACCAAGTCATGTACAGTACAATTGTCGGTTGCTCCCTCTACCCAAGTGTCCATAGAAACATGGGTGGATGAGATACAAGTTCAGAGAATATTCCTGGAACTAGTATTGGTAACACAGGCTACCTCTTCAACTTGCCATATCCAAGGAAAACCATGCACCTGGTGCTCTGAGTTGAAGGGTCTCAGAGAGACACCCACGTTCGTAGACGAGGGAGAGCACCGAAAGAAGGCGAAGACGACGATGACGAAAGGATTCTCTTCCACCGCAACCAGAGGGCCTCACCACAGTACACGTATCTGTGAAGAAAAAGCAAAGTTCCCAAAAACCCCCAAATGTCTGAGATAGTGGAAGACAGGTCGTACTTCTCTTGAAAGACCGAGCCGTTCAATCTAAACTATGTTGGAGGAATCGACTGATGATGTGATAAGAACTAGCCATGACGTCACAATCCCATCCGTGATGTCACAGAGGCAGACAACTCTTACAAAAGCAGAAATTATTAATAAGAGCGGGTGTAACCATACTCTAATAAAACTGTGATGGTAAAATAAGTTTATTTCATACATATGATAAAAGGGTAACTAAAGTGAAAGGTCTCGGATGACGAAACATCGAAAGGGAGACGAGAAGCCACAGAAGCAGATGAGGGCTACATCAGAGAAGCAGTCCATTTAAGATTGGTACCCCAGAATGACGATGTAAACTGTGCATCTGAACCTGGAAAAGAAGAACAAAATGCCGTTGCTCCCACCGACCCAGGAGGGGAACAATCCCTAAAAGTCACCATATAGATGGCGCTCCAAAGCTCTGAAAGGAACAAGCTGCCGTCAAATCTGGCTCGCTCCCAAACTTCCACCACAGAACTAACGAGTTGGATGAGGTACACCAATACATAACTTGGCAACACTGGGACAGCGAAGAGAATTTAGAGGGCTCCCAGGATCTGAGCACAATACGCTACCATCCAACTTCAAGGCGAGCAGCAGGGCTGACAACTGTCGCGCAAGAAGACAGGGAAGTCCAGAGGCAAAACAAGTTCTGAACTGTGGTGCCTGAAAAGGAACAAATAATATGACTTCCCCCTCAAAAAGGGAAGAAACCTCCCACCCTGAGAGAAAGGAAAAGAAATTTATCTGTATCTAAGGGAAGGGAGTAAGCTGTACGACTCAAACCAGCCCCCTCAAGACGGGAAGGAGACAAGACGGTAAATTTTGACTGGTCCTGAGCATGTAGTCAGGGCCAACACAATCGTTGAACTTGTGCCATTAAAATTTGTGTTGAGGGAGTGGAGGAAAACTTGCAGTAAGTAAGACGAATCCTCGCACAAAACACTCTGCTGCAACACGAACCTGTAATGTCTCGATCGTCTCAATCTACACAACATCTGAAAAACTAAAACACTGCCACATTCCCAGAAATTGTGTAGTTTGAATCAAAACACTGTGTTTGAGAAACAACAACGATACAGAGGGAGAAAAACTCCACACCTAAGCATACTATGCAGTATGAGTAAGTAAATGAAACAACCACCATATAAAGGGAGAAAAACTCAACACCTAAGGCTACCATGCAGTATGATTAAGTAAATATATCACTGAAGATATAGAAATAAAAAATATTGAAATGTCTTAATATATCAACATACACAAAATATATCCAAATAAATATTTCAAATTACAAACGTAAAACATACAAGAAGAAAAAAGGCCGAACGGCAGGACAGAGAAGACAAGCACGTCTTGTCGAGTGTGCAGCCAAAAAAAGACTGAATGCATACCGGTTGGGTGGGTGGTACTTCAGCCCCTACCATAGGTAAACTGTTACCATAACCACCTTGCAAAAGTTTAACAGCCAGACTTTCCAGCTTCGCTGAGTTATCCCATGTGTTTGTATTCATGTAGAAATAAAAGTTACTTTGTGTAGCTGAGATACCAAAACAACTAGATCTGAGTATCTATGGAGGTACGGGTGCTGGAAATCTATTAGAACAAACATCAAGATCAATAAACTGACCACGGTTATTGATAAGGTCTAATAGCGGAGGGCCTACTAGACTAATGGACTGGTTTCCTGGCTACTCTAAAAAAGCCTCTTGCTCACATGAGACAGATAACAGTTTCTACACAGTCAGATGAAGCATGTCGAAGTTTTAATGGAATCTTCTCAAATGCAACTGTTTGAGATCTTTCCTGATTGGCTGAAGGTTAAGAACTTCTACTGTTATGAGAGACAGCTCGGGAAACCATTTCCTTTTGGGTCACCAAGAGCTAAGAACAGCATGAGTTTAAAGATGCTCACAACTTGAGATATTTGCTCAAGAGTGAAAATGAAGGCAAAGCACAAGAGTCCAGATTCGACCACTCTGGAAGAAAAGGACTGACTATCCATGCCAGAGATCTTGGCATGGTGCACATTACACTGGGAGTTGTGAACTGATGAATGTTCAGGGATTGCCAACAGTTCCACAGCTTCTGACATATAGCAATCCTTCAATTATCCGGATTAATAGGCCCATCTGATAATGGAGCATTAATAGGCCCATCTGATAATGGAGCAATCAGAATAAGGACAAGTAAAAAATTCTAAGAATGACTCCGTACCCTTCCTCACCTAACCTTGCCAATACCACATAACTTTCAACACTCAATCTGCTTATACACAACTACTATCACACTTTCAAACTGAAAACATTATGCAAAAGGCAATTATCTACCCTTTTTCTCACATTTATAGCATAATATACGGCATAAACACTTTGAAAAAATGTAAACCCTTCTTTTTCTTTCTCTCTCGTAAATGACACAATTCAGTATATACGTAACTTATGTGTTTACCTAAAGCCTACCATGGTTTTACAACCATAAATGTATTTTTATACAGCAACTTTCTTATCAGTTGTTCCCATACTGTATAAACATTCACAGGATACAAACAAACTTTATGTGAGAACTACTGACCCAAGCTAGGTGTTACACTCACAGTCTCAATTTGCTTAAGTCAAATAGTCTATTAGAGGAGTCTTTAAGATAAAGTTAATGGTAATGAAAATATTTTACTTACTGAATCCACTTACACTGTATTATTGTCATTTTATATCATCATCGTAATATGTATAAGAAAACAAATTGTTGGGCATTTGCAATGACTAATCTTACATTCTCAGTGTTGGCTGATTGAGCCTACTACGAAAAGAATTTGAATAATTTTTCAGTTGCTTAAAGAGACATATGTATTACAGGAATAAATATTTTCATTTTTGCACAAAAATGTAAAATGGGTATACAAAGGTAAACTAAAATACCTAATGTTAAAGTAAAATCCCTCAAAATAACAGAACAGCCATTTCCTGATTTGTTTGTTCATGTCATACTTGATGTTGTTTATATCAGTTCTTTGGTAAGCGGATGTTAATTAAAAGAGATGATTATGAATTGTTACATAAGCCATATGTTTGCTAATCTTGTTTGAAAGCCTAACCTAGTACAATATACCAAAAATGAAATCCATTCAGTTTGTAATACACAGACTGTTTGTGTATTACATTACAACACATTATGTTTAGATCTTTAGTACATATGGAATTTCTCAATGATGACCAAGTTGAAGAAGCACAAACTTATTGACACTTTTCAGAATGCCCAGCACCAAGGCCAGATGCAGAAGACAACCATTCGCCCTAAAGATCGCCTGAAATGAGTCGGCAAGAACCAACCAGCTGTCCAAGTTTAAGACATCACACTCCTAGCATATGACACCCTCCTTCTAATGGGACCAAAACATGGAAGAACATGTGTGGCGCTGTGCTCAGACCCCACACACCTTTAAATTGGAAGACCTTCCCTCTGAAACAAAACGTAGGTGCTTTCTCGACTGAGGATGGATCAGGAAAGGAAGATAGCACCCTGCATATCAACAAAGAACATCCATTCATCCTTCTAAAAGGCTGCTAAGGCAGAACTGAATGATTCCATCACAAAGGAGTAAAATGAACGAACTTGAGACTGGAAACACCCAATATTGGCCTCCAGGCTGCCCAAGGCCTTGGAACAAGAAAAAGTCAATGACTAGTCTAAAATTACCTCAATCACCTCCTTGCATATCATATGTCTGATTTCCTCTAAAAGTCAGAACTGCTCTTTGTGAAGAGGGAGGGCACGGGAAGATATCAAGAATGCCAATAGGGGTGGAAGAATAACAAAAATATCCTTCCCTGAGAATAGAATAGAATACAGAATTTAGGCCAAAGGCCAAACGCTGGGACCTATGAGTCTGAAATGGAAATTGACCGTAAAAAGGTTTGAAAGGTGTAACAGGAGGAAAGCCTCGCAGTTGCACTATGAATAAATTGTTAGGAGAGGGTGGAAAGTAAGATGGAAGAAAGAGAATATGAACAGAGGCACAGTAAAAGGAGTGAAAGAGGTTGCAACTAGGTGCCGAAGGGACGCTGCAAAGAACCTTAGTAATGCCCACAGTGCATTGTATGAGATGCACTGACAGCACTAGCCCCTTACCTCCCCTGAGAACCATCACTACCCATAGAATTCTACTTGAATCTTTGCCAGACACTCCAGAAATTAAGAAACAGCCTCCTGCTTGACCTGAGAATTCAAAATAAGGTATGGTTGCCTTTGTGATTCTTTCACTTAGGAATGTGAGCCTTGATCACCTCAATAGAGCTTACTAAAACAGAAAAATTCATGGGTGGTTTGGGTTAACATTTCGTGTGGAACTTTCACATGAAAAAGTTACAGGCACAGGATGTGGAGGGAAGAATTCTCTGTTCTCCTGATTTTAGAAATCTTTGGTGATGATCTTAAATACTCAGAGGTTAAGGAAACGATGAGACATGCCAAAAACAGCTACTGACCGGTTAGCTGGGCTTATATGATGAATATAAACACAACTGTTCCTCTTACTTTAAAACTTTGTTATAAAAACATAAGACATTCCTCCCTAAGCTTTGAATGTAGGTCTATCAAAGTATGGTTAAATCTCCAAATTCTCATCAAGAATTGCTACCCCTTCAGGACTAACATTCATATAATTATTATTATAATTTTTTTTATCTGGCGCAGTACACAAGCTGTCAAGCTAAGGACCATATACTGACTTGTACTTCCATTTCACTATTATGCCAAAGTACCTTATCAGTTAGAGAGTTCTGCCCTTCCAGAGGGCAAGCTACTTGAAAAACTTACATCTTGAATGGAGGAAGACTGAAAATCTGACATCATATCTTTGTCATAACATGCAGCTCTAAACAGTTTCATAAGACTTAAAAAAAAGCTGTGCTATTCCAAGAGCCAGCTTTAAGAGATGCACTTCTGAAAATGCCTCAAAGTGCACCTAACAGAATCAGATAGCTCTTGTATTAATAGGAACTGCTATAGAAGCATACAAAAGAGTGCTAATCGATGGATACAGCTTCAGCAAAAGGGAGGAAAAAGCAGAGCACCATGAACTATGAATCACTTAAAAAAAACCACAGGAGAATCATCCGAATGAGGTGAAAGAAACAAATGAGGCTGAGGAAAACGGTTAATCAGCAGATGAGATGGGAAGTCAATAAATGCCTGAGAGGGTTCTCGAATGATGCCACTGCAGAAGGCGAATCCCCTGCCTCATGTTTCACAACAAATCCAAGACATGAAAGCTTCGACTTGGGAGCACACCCAGCTGAGAGGACAGCACAAGCAATCTGCATAACACTTGAAATGGAGGAAGAGGAGGAGTTGCTAATACAAATAGGTATGATTCTCAAAAGGTGAGGAATATGATGAGATAGAGGGGGGGAAGGTTAACAAACAAAACGACAGGAATAAATGATGATACAGGGCAAGTACATGACAACAACTGAAGCACTGACGCTTGTTTCAGAACTTACTAAATTAACTGGAATACATGTCTATAATCCTTAAATAACCAGTTCACATACAACACTCATGCTAGATGAGGATAACACATGAGCTGGCTGACAGAAGCATTCAACTCTACCGAATAAATCCTTTGTAGAACGAGTCAAATAATTCGATGGTAGACAGCTGAGAGAGAGATGGTGAAGGGCACAGACCTCCATCATGAGATATGCCTTAGTTCCCATAATATACTATGTCAATGCCTACCTGATGACAGAAGTAAACCAATATCTTCTTCAATTTTGCCTACCCTTTTCTCCTGAACCACATGGGGAGCATAAGAAGGTAGAGCAGAGGGAGTGAGAGGGAAACAACACCATTAGAAGAAGGGAAAAAATTGAGTAGGCTTATGGGCAGACCTAACAAATTGTTTATGTAATTTATTGGCCTCTCACATCTTATGATACCTCTCAAAGCTATCTATCCCCACTAGACCAGTCCTTGTTCCCATACCACCCGACTAGACCAGTCCTTATTCTCATAACGACAATAAAAGACTTAAATTACTCATTACCTCTAAAGAGACACACCCATGAGACCATCATGCCCAACTGAATACATTCGGTTTACACAAATTTCATTCTTCCAGAACCTAATGTTTCCATCTCTGCTTGCTGTAGATAACAATGCAAAACAGAAAAGAAGCACAATACTATACAGGAGAAACATAGCCAGAAATAGTCAAATTATTAGAAATGATTCACGCCATGGCATAGGGAATTCTGACGAGAACATACACATTCCACCGCCACTTGGTGGGAAACAAGCGATTGCAGGCAGTCCATTCAAGTCAGCCAAGCATTATTTTGTTTATTTTTGAATGGCAATTGCACACAACAGTGTGAAGATGTAAACTAACTTTAACAGTAGGTAAGACTCATCCCAATGAATTACTGTTAAAGAATCCAGCTCCTTCTATGAACTTAAAATACCACTATAATTGAGGTTTACTTCCTCTCTGGGCTATCTGGAGAGGAGGTAACTGCTGTCACCATCCCAACATTCAGCAAGGAAATTTCTTTTTTTGTGTTGGCAAGACTGGGACACTTTTCCAGTAAGTCATACAGTCAATGGGACCAAACAGTAATCACAGGATGGCTGCAGCTGCCTGTCCATCAGAAATCCATGGGTCAAACACATGTCCAATCCTCACACAATGGGAGAGCTGGCTTGGTAATTTCCAACATTTTCTGGTTACTGCAAACCAGACTTTTCCATAAGCTTTGCCAGGCCTCTTTTACATTCATTTGAATTGCTGCAAAGAAGTATCTTTCTATAGATTTTCATGTAATACTCTTTGCCATACAGTCTGTCCTTGCACTGCCTTTTATACCTGTGCAGGCTGGTACCCTGCAACAATTAATTTCTAAACCCCGACGATTAACAAAAAAATATCCACTCTAAACCTTTAAGACAACTGGGTACTGCTTTAAACCTTCCCAGAGATTGCAGTACACTCAGGGAGTCAGTAAACTTGTACGGTAGTTTTTCTTGCCATGAGTTACAATTTCTTTTAAACTATTAAAATTACATATAATTCGAGAAAAATGTATGATACACTACAAAGACAGGCTGCACACAATATCTGGCTAAACAGCTACACACCCAAAGCCAATATCAGATTTAAAGCCAACAGTGTATGCTGGAAAAGCATAAAAAATTGTTCTAAAAAAAGGAAACTTGCATTACTTCATCTGATATCTCCTGCTATCCTGCATTTGAAATTTACAACATATAATTTCTGTTAGTTGCCATGGAGGGCTTAGCTGAACAGTAACATAATACTGTTAGTTAGGTTTAATAAGTTGAGACTTGGAATGTACAGATGACAGTTTTAATCAGCCAAACAACCACAGATTTAAAACTACAGAGCCAGGACTAAAAATAAATTATGAAAAACAGCAGGAATGAGGGCAGAATATGTACCAAGGGGGTGAAATAAGATCAGATCGAGCAAGGATTAATAAGGTTGAATCTTTCAAATATTTATAATCATGACATCCAGTTCAGGCTCTCTTGAGCTGGCATTTAGTAAAAGGTTAACAGGCATTCAGTGGAAGGTTAAAAACATGGCAAATAAAGCAATGGGCAGGCTGAATGAAACTGCAAACAAAAATAAGATTATATGTGTCACGTGTGATTTTCATTGCTATACAAATATGAATCATGCTATACAGATATTTGAAGGATTTTGTTGATTTCAAAATAAGCTTAAAGCAGAATATTAGAAGTCAGATTGCAGGATAGTGAAAAATGATACTTTAACCCTTAATGGACGGCAATCCTCATATAAGTATCTATAACAGGTTTTGGGTGATGGAAGGGAATCCTCATAAGAGTATTAATACTACACGTTTTGGATGAACTTAGTGGGAAAAATATTCATGGCACTTCAATGGGCCATAAATAACTTATGGCAACTATTTAGCTCACCACGGGAGAGACATCGATCAGTATGCCTTGAGATTTCAGAGGGGAATGTACTGCCTCTCTGCTGCTCGAGGAAGTCCTTTTATTTATTCGCTCATAAATATACCCAGGGATTGCTGTTGGTTTTAGTTCTTATCTTTTGTGATAGTATTTCAGCTATGATTGTAATTTTGTAAAGAAAAGTGCAAAGAAATACTAGAAAAAACATGTATACCTCACAAAAAGTTACTGCATCTCCTCATCTCAGTAAATTTCATAAATATTTTACAACAAATATACACAGAATTTGTTACTGATTTTAGTTCTTGTCTGTTATGATATTGTGTGAGCTGTAATTATAATTTTACAAAATTAAATAAAATTAATTATTAGAAACAACATGCATAACTTGGTAAAATTAACATTTTTACGAGTGTCTTGTAAAAGAGGCCCCACACAGGGTTATAAATAGTCACTTTCAACTTTCTGTGGAAGGTAGGGAAAAATTTTTAAAATTTTTTTCTTACACCATTGTGCATTTGCAAATCTTCCGCTTTCCATTGATGTATTTTTTTCTTAAATTGGCCAACTTTAAAGTTTGTCCAGTCTGGGGGTATGCTTTATGTATATTTAGCCCATCCCTTAAGGGTTAAGAAGAATTATGTGAGTCCTATTTGTTGATGACATAACGATAAAAAGGAAGATGGAGATGACTTGACAAGTCTTTCACAATTCCTGGGAGAATAGTATACATGGAAAGTGTCAGTTGGGTTCCTGCGGGCACCTAAACAAGCTAAAAGACCCAGACCTACTTGGATGAGAACTATGGGATTGGAGGATGGAGATGAGTGGAGATTTGTGAAGACAAAGCACAGGTAAGATATGAGTGGCAGAATTCAGAGGCCCTTTTCATCATGTGGCATTGGAGACGATGATATATCTAAGGGTTGATTTACAGTATTATTATAATTATTATATCATCATCATTATTATTATTTTTGCTATTATTGCATACATAAATCATGAAATCACATATAATTTTTAACTACTTTGGTGTGGAATTAAGATATTATGATAGCTGGGCCTACATAATATCAATCATATGTCATTTTATAAACTTCAGGAATGTACTTGGAGACTCGGTAGTGAACATGTAGGTGACAGGCCCAAAAACAAAATTGTCTATAAAGTATCAAAGGAGAGTTTTGGCTATACTACACAAGGATATGTTTCAGATATTAAATTGTCCAAAAATATGGTCAACTAAATATCTGGGTTTTCAATGCAGCCCTAAGTTACTGGATAGTTCATTCAAATTCATGAATACTTTTAGAAGAAAAAACCTGACAAAAATATTCCACTTCACGCTACTAACCTTGGAGGAGGAGACCGACGACCGTAACGAAGATAATCTGGGTGAGGAGGCGGCAATGGTGGGAGACGGCGATCATATATATCGTCAAGCATTGGAGGTGGTGGGGGTGGATGCTCCCCGTATCTTCTTTCATACACTTCAAAGTATCTATCATATCTGTCATATGAATCAAATTCCTCCTGTAAATAATACAAGCAAAACAATTAACTAAAAAAACAGCACAAATTCGTAAATAATAAAATCTAAAATTTCTTCATAAATTTAGGCTCTCTAAAATGGATAACAAAAGCTAATCCCTTTGCATCATACACTACAAATATCAATCCATATATTCACACTCAAGCCTAAACCACTTCAAGCATAAATTTAAAATGACCACTATATTCAAAGGTAACTTTCACATAACTTTCATTCCGGTCAACTTGAAGAGTATAAATTCCTTTTAATAAAGAACACTCAAAAGTCAATAGAAAAATAGGCCTTGTGACTAAAAGAAGAACTTAAAAACAAAAGTTGCATACATGCAGGAAGAGTGAGTTTCATTGTTGCTAAAAAATTTCCAAGACATTCATATACATTACTGCCCTCTGAGTGAAAAAAAACCTTGTGCATACTATCATCAACTGTAATTATTTTCATCTACAGCTTAACCAGAACAGATTTGGTATTCTGCAACTCAGAATGAGAGCTTGCTGCTTTATAATTTAAAATGTACTCATCGCGAATTGAAAGGAAATTCTTATACTGCTTCCCTCAAGATACAAGAATAGATAGCTAATGAGCACAGACACACACAACAAGTTTCTAGTTATCAAGTCAATCCACTGTTTATCATACACATAGCTATTTCTTTGCTGGAGATATCCCATTCCTCTTACACTAACAGATTCATTACTTAATTCAACTTTTAACACTGCAAAATAGGAAATTTTAAGACATTTTTACTGCCTTATCTATCTTTAATGCCCCGTAATAAAATATATGTAAAAGCACCAAAATCTGTAATAGCCTGACAAACGAACACTCACCCTAAATCGTAGTAAACGTTCTCTTGCATAACTTGGTGGAGGTGGGGGTGGATATGGGTCATACCGGCTACTGAAACTTCTACCACTACCTCTCTCCCGCTCAGGATATCTAGAGCCCATGCGTCCATCTCTTGGGCATTCTTTAGACCAGTGTCCACCAGAGCCACAGCGGTAGCACATGTCAGGATTCCCCATGCCAGCTTGTTGCCTAACTCGTGACGTTGACTCTTGAACTCTCAAGCGTAGACCATGTAATTCATACCCATCTAATTCACGGATGGCTCTTTGAGCTCTAGCTTCATCACCCATGTGCTGAAAAACAATGAAAATTTTAAGCATTTCAACAACCAAAACCTAACACTAATAGAGTGTTTAAAATAGCTTTTTAAGCATTATTTCCTAACATTATTCGAGTCAATGAGAGGAGTGTAAGCTACTCCACTGCTCAAATATCACATGAATATGCACTATCTTGGTCTGACTAAATTACTGTGTATGTAATAAATTCCAATGAACATTTCCTATTCTGTAGGCTTATTTCCAGGGAAGATGGGTAATTCTCATTCAACAGAAAACTAATTTATTGGAAGAGTAAATGATGCCTCTAAGTCTTAAGGACAGGAGCTATTAGGTGGTCTGCTAGAGCTGACATGTTTTGTGGTTGAGACAATTATCCACAGCTTGAATAGTACAGGTGGTTATTGGCGGGGGATCTATTCCTGATGGCGAGACGATAACTGAAAATCGCCGATAACCAAAAATCGACAATGCCAGTGCTTATCGGTGCCGATAACAGGGGATTGTCACCGAAAATCCAGTTATTGTCGTCGCTTGACAAGTGCTGTAAAACCAGATTGCCGATAACCAGAGACTGCCTGTAGTGGAATACTTTTTCTGGTAGAAGTTGATTACAATATATAAAGTTGCCGAGAAAGCCTACTAGAAACTTGTTCTCACCACCCCAACAAAACATTACGTTCTGATGAACAACTGATGTCAGCAAATCTGTATATTACCTAAAATAATTTCAAGCAATAAAAATCTTTTTTGAAAACAAAGAGTTTTTCACATGAACCTACTACCCATGACAGCCCAACTTTAAGGGCCTTTAATAGCCCAGACAATTCCCTGTCAATAAAAGCAGTAGGTGCAAACAGGTAGGCAAGCGAAGCACTCTCCAGGTCCTGCGTATCTCTGAGCTAACTGAATAACTCCATGTATTTTAGCAGAAAGAAATTAAAGGTTGGGAGGTTAGAACTCTATTATAACTTATTTATATGAAAAAATTATTTTTTCTATAAAAACTGCAATAGTTTCACAATAAACCCATTACTTGTACTAACAGCCCAAATTGCAACTTAGGGGGAGGATTACCTTACAAAAAACCCAGACTTGGCAACTTGTGAACTAGAGAACAATTTTACAGTGTAGGCGATCAAGTGGCAACACAGACCCTAGCTCTAGAAGTGGAAAGTAGTTGTCTACATACGACAGAACAACCTAGTATGTAAGAGTAACACCGAGTAGAAAATTCAATCCTGGCTAAGTGGAGAAAGGTTATTTTTATATGACAGAAACCCTATTAAGTAAGAGTAACACTAAGAGGTTGATAATTTGCGAACATTTTGCTTTACTGTATATGTAAGTGTGTCACATTTTGCCATTGGGTAATCAATGTCATGATTAACTTGAGAGAACAGCACTTACTCATTATGAATGGCAAGGGGTAAACAACCTGGGAAATTTTAGATCTCTGCACATGTCAAAATTAGAAGATAAGTTCTAAATAAAAAATGAGGATGGCACTGAGGATACTCCCATCCTGGAAGCTCCCTGGGATCTTTTAGTAGTGGAAGAAGGTTACAGAACCACTCTGTTGAGGCATAAGCAGTATTACTAATATAAAAGTCAAATCCATGGGGAAAGGTTGGTGAATTATTCCAGCTCAGGCCTACGTAATACCAATGATGTTCATTTTCCAATCATTTCACCTCCAGACCTTTGCTAAAGCTGGGCTAATTAACCATAAAGCAACAGAGCATACTCTTACAAGCCATTCCCATAAGGCATGAGTGCATCTACCTTCCCATATGATGAACAGAATAAACTGAGCAATGTGTTGGGAGTTTACATTTGAGGCCTGTCACAAACAAATCTACCACTAACTCCCCAGAAAAGCTATACGACCTTTGTATACTTCTGGATGGACCGACTATTCCAAGGGAGGAACCTAGGCCTTTTTGTTGAGGCTGTCCATGACCATGTTGCCTTGCCTTTGAGCAAACCTTGGAATTCTCTGTTTTTTGTGGCCTTTGACCAGGAGAGGATATCAACCACCAGGAAATATATGAGTTTTCCAATCCACTGCCTCACTGATTTCTGAGATTAGCTTTTATGCTCATTTTCTCGTCATCAACCTAACTATATTGCCTCTAATGAGAACAGTATAAAGGCTTACAGAATAGAAAATACTGCCTTCAGTTCCGAATGTTTTATGTATGTTTTTTTTTTTTTTCTTTTTAGTCTGCAATAACAGCACAAAGTCTAGGGCAAAAGCTCCCATCCTTGCACTAACACCACCATGCAAAAGAAAAAATAGTAGTGTGGCAACTGCTCATACATTCTGTTGATCCTTTCACCACTGAATATCCTTTGAAAGTTAGCTGAAATGAAGATTGGATGGCTGTTTGGTTGAGTTGCCGTAGACCAAAACCATTTTAGCTTAACATTATACGGAACAAAACCCTAAACAGTTGTAAGGGACCAATCCATTAATGACCTCAAATATAAAATGTCATTCCAAGATATATCCTCCTTCCCCAATACAACATTCACAAGCATGTAGAGAACCAAAGTCTAAAGTGAAGAAAACAGTCTCTTAACATTAGATACATCTCCAATAATCATAAGATGTCTATGATGCTGAAGACACAGGAGGAAGAGACTGCCAACCCTTGTCATGAGCCTCTCTAACTTTATGCAGGTGTTATTCCTGGCTGGAACATCCCATTAACCTAAAAAAGCAGTGATTTCCCGTCCAACACCAACTGTTGACAATGAGATGTGGCCTACCATGCACAGAACTCCTTGAGTCAGTTATGGCGTCTGCTGTAATGTTCACATAAAAATGTAGATGATCTGACAATGTAATCCTCAATAATATTTTTCTAAAACAAGACTGTTTTATTTTTCATACTTTGTTTTCTTAAAGACTGGTAATTTGCCAACACTTCAATGAGGGAGCTCCTTGCTTCCTCAGTTTGCATAACACTTTTAGCAGCTCCTTCAAAATACAATTTTAACTCATCAGGTTTGCTGAATATTCCAAACTACAACTCTACACAAATGTGAATAGTGTTTACAAAGACCTACAACAGCATGCACAACCCTGCAGTCTTTACATTTACTGGCTAAACTATACCTTCCAATTGCCGAAAATGACAGCGAGCAAACAAACTTCATAAAAGTGAGACCCAGTCTATTCCCCCTTTACTTCTCAGATGCTGGAAACCAACTGAGGAGTACTCATGGGAAGAGTTAAGCCTCTACTGCCCATGCCACTCACCCATGATAACAATTTAGTATCTTTTATAAGGTGAATTGGCCAAGGTGGTATAAATTTTCAGTCAAACAAGCAGCATTTTTTCAGAATAACCAGAGAATGGGACTATTCAAGAAATGAAGTCCTGATGATGCTAATTAAGTACAGTTTGTCTAGGGTAACAGGGCAATCTAGTGCACTGTGGTGCTTACATTGTACACATTATTTATGGTTAATCTGGTTGTTGTTTTTTTATTATTATTGGTCACAGCATTCGTTATTGAAACACTCTTAATGGTTTACTTGTGCCAGACTGATAGTTACCTGTTCATGAACACTAGTTTGCCAAAAAGTTCCCTTAAATAATCATTGAAAAGCCAATAAAAATGGTAAAAATTAGCAACTGTACTTAATTAGCCTCATCCTCATCAACCACCCACGAGCCAATTAGGCTGGCTGCTGCTGCCTACTCTCATACACCATCACACTCATTATTTCAGGTAAATTTCTCATTTAAACTTAAGTTTTATGTTTAATGAATTTATCTATTTCAGGTAAAATGACATTTTTATAATAAAGTTTTATAAATACTTACCAAGTAATTACATAGTTATTAGTTTCTATTAACCAGCAGCTGGAATTTTGAAATTTGCAGTAGCGCTACTTTTGTTTTGGCTAGGCATGTGACCGCGCCCACTTTCAGGGTAAGAGAGGAACCAGCTTAGCAAATGAGCTCAATATTTTTATGCCTTCCAACCATGCCAGGAGAGG